>NW_022147569.1:0-170000 GCF_002938485.1 Sitophilus oryzae
ATATGATTGCCTGGAATATCTTGAATTTAAAATTGTTGTAACTAAGGCAACGTCGCTTAATATTATCGCATGACGCAAGCTCGCCACGCCGGCGCGGCGCCTTTTAAAGAACCAGTTGGCACGTGGCACTCTTGGCGGACGGTTGGGCTGTCGATGGAGCCATTGTCGATGGAAATACATCAAAAACATAGGAAACTCACAAAATATTTATTTAAAATTGTTGAGTGAAACATGTGTTTTCTTAGGCTAAGAACATAGCGGAGCGGCGAGTAAGCAGCGCGATACCGCGTTGAGCAAGCCTCGAGGTGCTGAAACATAGTAGAGCGACGAGGAATAGCGAGATACTTGTGCAAATTTATTATTTGCTTATTGATAATTTAAAATGTTAACGGTGGCTAAAATTCTGGGCAGTAATGTCGCAAACATTTGGTTAGATGAAGTTTTCAAAAACCCGAGAAAGTATGGCAAGTTACTACAATCTTTACGAAATTTTGTTGCCACTTCATCTAATAACTTATCGAAAATGTATCGGTTATGGTGATTACTACCTTTCTGATTCCATAAAATCTCTCTTACAAACACTAAATCTATTAATTTTTGGGAATCCATCGTTTCCTACAGCGCGACATAGCGACGAAAACAAAATTATTTGAATCGATCTTGCCGCTCGATCTAACCGCTCGAGCAGATCGCCTTTACTATGTTCACACGTACTTGCCTTCACAGGTTTGATTTGGACGCGATGTCGCGCTGTTGGCTAGCCGCTATTCTCGTCGCTCTACTATGTTCTTAGCCTTAAATTAAAAGCAGTCTGTAAAGTGGAGATAAGACGCAATAATTCTATACATCTATTCCTTCAGAAAGATATTCAAAATAGTGCGCGCTATACGAAAATAATGTGTTAGAAATGGGGACTGTTATTTTAGCAGTTATTATAATAGCATGTACAAGTAAAGCAGATGAGCATAATATTATTTTAAGTAGTATTATTCAAAAAATAGAGAAGTTGTAGCACAAAAAGAATCTTCATCTGGCAATGATAAACAAACAGCAGTATGTCCACAGCACACAAGGACAAACGTCTGTGTGTTTGTGTGCCTACCGCCAATGGACATACAGCACATAGAAAGTCTAAGGTATTTTCACCATTTAATCCAAAAAATGGACAAAATGCATTTTGTATAAGTCTGCTCCTCAATTATACTGCAGTGGTGACTTAACCTACGAATCTACGATTCGCCCATTTCTTTGTTAAAAAAAAACTACGATTAAAACTATACTTGAAATTTCTTCTTATTTTCAATTGATTTTATTTATTGCGGTACTTCAAGAAGTATTAATATTATATTCCTTATAGGCTTTATATGAACTGGAACTTGCCGGCTGCAACGAGATCACGGAGCAAGGATTGTGGCAGTGTCTCCATCCCCGCATAGTGTCCCTCACGCTTACCGACTGCATCAACGTTGCCGATGAGGCTGTGGGCGCAGTCGCTCAGCTATCACTACCCGCCTTATACGAATTCCAGTTACAAGCTTACCACGTGACCGATCAAGCACTAGGATACTTTTCGCCTAAACAGGGTGGATCTTTGGGGGTGTTGCGACTGCACTCCTGCTGGGAAATTACCAATCACGGTGTTGTTAATATCGGTGAGTCATTATCAATTCCATTTTGGTTATTTTTTAAACCTTAAACGTTCTGTATAATCCCTACGCAAAATATGAGCACATTTAAGGTTTATTTGGTTTATTCTATATCCCTCCCATATACCACACAATATCCGCAGGATATTCATAGAATGTCGGAATGTCCCATTATAAGATCATCTTATAAAGACACCTGTAGGGTATCCTCCAGACATCCTGAAATCCTGTAGATGTCTCAGAATAGAATATCCTATGGATATCTCTGTCGTATATCTAATGTACATCCAGCTGAGATATCCAAACATGCTCATGATAATAAAATATCCTAACAATATCGTCTAGATATTTAGGAAAAATAAATAATGTACTACTTTTTATATTACATAAAATGCAATACACCATACAGATAGATATATATTACGTCAAGGCAACAAAATATCCTGTTGGTATCTTCTGGATAATCTGTATATTTATGCGCTTGGCCACTCCCAGTAATACAGAGAATTTAAAACGCCCGCGCAAAAAATTTCCCACTATCCATCTCGACAGTTGTTTATTTTTGATGTTTTTTGCATTGTGTGTTTCTTCAGTTCTTTGATTTAAGTGAAATTCGAGGTGAATTCGGTCGTTTGTCGATATTGGATGGGCTTAAAAATGACTGAAACTAACAAAACTGGTTGAGTTTGACTTAGTTTTTTTCTTATACTCATAGTTCTAGCCTTGTTCTAGCAGAAATTCTATCCTAACCTCAACTAATGTCGAAAAACGACGAACAACTCAGGGTCTCATAATGAAGAATTTGTGACAAAATTATAGGTGAAAATTTGTTGAAAATCGCTTGTTCTTTATACCTAAACCCATTTTCGTGTTTGATCTATTCAAACAGAAATCCTATTTTTGGGTTTAAATTGTGAGTTTCTGGAATGTGTGGTGTTAAAAATTATACCTGTATCCTGTGTGCTAACTTTGATGTGATGTAAACTGTTGCTGCTAGGCATAAACTGCTAGACTCCATAAAGGGTAGTATAATCTGGTATAATACCATACGATCGAAAAAAACGGCGTCAGAGGTGGCTTGGAAATGAAGATAGCTGTTATTTTGTACGTAAAATAATATGGGGAATGTCATCGATCGTAATTTTCAAGCCAATTGAACGCCGTTTTTTTTCGATGGTACAGTATAAATTGAAAGCTCTTAACTCATACAAATAAACTAATAAATTTTGACGCAAAATTCATGGACATATTTATGTAGGTATATTTTCGAGCTGTTAATAAAAATATCTAATGAATAACGTCAAAATGTAACTAAATAAAACTAAATCGCGAACGTTTTTACTATAAACTAAGGATGAAGTAAGTATTGTCAAATAGCAGTCCTCATATAATGTCCTAAAAATATTCTATAATGCTCCCAACATCATCCTTGTATTATCCTAGAAATATTCCAAATAATCGTAAAAGGCTTGCCTAGGGATGTCTTGAAGATGACTTTTTTTGTCCCACTTGGGTATCCCATAAATATCCTCCTTTGGTTTTTGGATATCCCTAAGATATTTACTATATCCTTGGTAGATATCCTCAAGATATCTAAAGGATTGTGTTGTGTTATATGGGCTAAAGCTATTCCAATATTTTAATTTTTTTTGAAGCAACATACAACGCATGATTTGTATGTCGTTTTTTACTAATAGGTACTTGTAATTAAAAGTGACATACCTATCTACAGCAAACATTGACTATTACTTTAATTTTGTAATCAATTTTTTACTAGACCTATGTATAAGTATGCTTTATTTTGCTGAAGCAGGCTAAAAATTACTATTGTAAAACAGAAAATTAGTGAGTAAGTATCATTATTAGTTTAGTATAATTAGCTTTGGAAGAAACACTGTTATAAAATATTGTTACGGATTCCGTGGGTCCACTATTTAAACTCACGATAAAATACTTAACGAATTTATTTGTTTAACTCTGTACACACAACTTATACCATTTACAACACAACTTATGCAACTACTATTACTCTAACGGTATTTCGCGGTATTATCAAACTTCAGACTATCTTCAGACTGCAGACTTCAAACTTCAAACTTCAAAACTTTAAACTTGTCCAACTGTCAAAGCGCGGGCCTTATATACCCCCTGGCGGTTGTTTCTAGATTTTTCTAAAGAATTCTATAATTTTCTTTACTTTCTGGCGAATGCGCCAGGTTCCTCAAGGCACGTTGCGATTTTTTAGCAGTATGCAGTTATGCAACCAGTAATACACCTTGACATTGCCCCCTTCTCAAATTTGATCGTCCCGATCAAGGTTTCCTATCTGGTTTCTCTTCAATCGATCCAGATGAACTACTTTCATCTTACTTCTAGGGCTGCGTTGAATCCGGTACACAACATCATTTATCCTCTTGATGACTGTATAAGGACCTTCCCATGCTGGAGTTAACTTTGGGGACCTCCCTTTCTTGCGCTGTGGGTTATATAACCATACCATATCGTCCTGTTGAAATCCCGTAGAATTAGCTCTGAGGTCGTAACGAGCTTTCATCCGGTCACTGGCTAGCGTAATCTTACTTCTCACGGCCTTATGAATTCCCAATAACCTTTCCTTCAGTTCATCCGCGTAGTCCTCTACGTTCGTGGTGCTGTCGTCTGGTGATCCGAACACCAAGTCACAAGGCAACCGTAATTCTCGACCAAATAAAATCTTCGATGGTGAAAGTCCGGTGGTGTTGTGAACTGCACTTCTATATGCCATTAGGAATAGTGGTATATGCTGATCCCAATCTCTTTGATGTTCATCCACCATTTTCGAGAGATGTTCTTCAATGGTCTTATTGAATCTCTCGACCATCCCATCAGACTGCGGATGTAAAGCTGTTGTCCTAGTCTTGTGAATACCAAGCAGATCACACATCTTCTGGAACAGTCTTGACTCGAAGTTCCTTCCTTGGTCAGTGTGAAGCTCTAAAGGAATTCCAAATCTACTGAAGACATTATTGACTAATACTTCAGCTACAGTCGATGCTTCTTGGTTTGGAATGGCAAAAACTTCTGGCCATTTACTGAAATAATCCATCGCCACTAAAACGTACTTGTTGCCCTTGTGCGTTTCAGGGAATGGGCCTGCAATGTCAACAGCGATTCTTTCGAATGGCAGTCCAACGTTATATTGTTTATTTTCCCCTAGATCGAGTGCTTGGTCCTGGGCTGGCTGCACAAATTTTACATTGTCGACACCATTTCTTGACATCTTCGCAATAATCCACCCAGTAAAAACGATCTCTCAGCTTGCTCAAGGTCTTGTTTACCCCAAGATGGGCTCCAGTTTTACCACCGTGAATTTCTTCCAATACCTGGGTAACTTTCTTCCTTGGTACCAGTAACTGAGTTGTTACTGTCCTGCCATCCGCACTTTCCCACATGCGCTTTAACAATCCATTCTCAATAACCAGTGAATTCCACTGAGCCCAGAGAGCTTTGAAAACTAGCCCTCTGTCCGCAATATCCTGCCACGGTGGTCTCTCGCCGTTACCTTCCTTGAGCCCTAGTATTGCTCCGATGTCTGGATCTTCCATTTGGTCTTTCCTCAACTGTGCCGTCGTCCACTGTTCATCAGCTCCAAGCTTAAAACTCCTTATCATGACAGTGCCTTCACGTTGTTCCGTTTTACAGCAGTGCTTACAATCGGTTTGACAGGGTCTTCTGGATAAACCGTCTGCGTTACCATGCATCTTCCCAGCACGATGTTGGATGGTAAAGTGATACTGCTGGAGCTTCTCGAGCCATCGTGCTATTTGGCCTTCAGGTTGTTTCATCTCCATAAGCCACTTGAGAGCCGCATGATCTGTCCTAATTAAAAATTCTTGGCCATACAGATATTTATGGAAATGATCAACAGCTTTTACAATTGCTAGCAGCTCCTTCCGGGTAACGCAGTAATTCCTTTCCGGTTTGGATAGAACTCGACTGTAATATTCTACCACTCGTTCTTCGCCATCTTGGACTTGTGATAGCACTTGTGATGCTCCTATGCCGATGTTGCTGGCGTCTGTGTCCAGTGTGAGGGCCCCCCCCGTTTTAGAGAGGGATCACTGACGTCGAGTTGCCTTGGTTCGGTTCCTCGGGCGCCATCCCAATGTTTAAAGTGTTTGAGAGAACACTAGTGCCTATACGGGTAGCTTTTATACAGTGGAGATACCAAGTGATGAGATGAAAAGAAAATAAAACACACAGTTAACTATAACGTAACACTAGGCTTTTATTTAACTAATTAAGTAAGTAAAGTAAAGTAAAGTTTACAACAATAAAAATAAAGTAAATATATAGTGCCTCGCAGAACAAAATTTACACTAACAACCGTGATTACCTCTAGAGTTTTGATCGACTATTCCCGATTATGTAGCATTTCAAGCATTTGATCTTATTTCGGTATCAACGAAGGCCTGCATCTTCGGATTTTGTGGTCGGTGTCTTTGTTTAATCGGTTCCTTGTCAATCAAGTGAATTTCATGGTTTACCAGTGGGGTTGTACCATGAATATTCTCAAAACCAGGTAAGTGTTGTTCCAGGAAAATCTGGAGTTTATCCTGTTCGTCCTGCGTCAAATTTGGAGTCTCCGTGCTCGCTGAAATGGGACATAAAGTCGTAGCAACCTCTTCAGTCACTCTTCGACCATTTAAGCTGACTTGACGGGTCTGTAAATCCAAATTAAAATGGTGTCGCTGCAGAATATCCATTCCAATCACCACTTCGGGTACAAGACTAGAATATGGAACACTTCTTCAAGGACTGGTTTCCTATCTGAAACTTGATTCTAAAGGCTTCTGAAATGGCTTCATTAGTACCAGTAGCAAGTGTCGCTCCTCTTAGAGTAGGCTTGACTGATATGGCTTTAGAATTTCGGCACGCCTGTGCCAGTTTGGTTCCCATAAAAGAATATGCCGCCCCCGTGTCCAGGAGGGCTAAGTACTCGACATTTCTGTGTCGTATCTTGATCGAAGGACGGTTGTCGGCTCGCATAACAGGCTGGATATCGTGGATAAGGGCGGTCGGGAGGCGCTGCACTGGCTCGTGTGTGCAGCGCCGCTCTAGTTTTCCGGACGACCACACGGACAGTCTCTGGACATTACGCCTTTCGTCTTACATCTCGAGCAAAAGATCTGTGCTTTCTGTGTACAGTTATTGCGATAGTGTCCTGTCTGTCCGCATCTCCAACAGATGGCTCCTGAAGTCTGTTTTGTGGCCTGTGAATATCCCGGATTCCGGGTCGGAGTGGGCCTGTGATTTGGTCCATTTTGCGGCGGTGCTGGGTTCTGATTAACCCTTGTACGGCTCTCAGTGCCTGTATACTCATTGTCTGGCATGACTCGCCGAGGACGGGTTTCCACAGGACCAGCTTCAAGTGTTGTACCGCTCCTAGTCGGTCGACGAAGTTCCTGGCTAAGCAATTCGAACTCCTTCGTTATTCTTGAGAACGACGAGATGTCCTGAAAGTCTCCTCTCCGGACATATTGACGAAATTCAGGTAGCAAATTTCTGTACAGCCACTGTAGTTCTTGATTCAGAGAAATGTTGCCATGTCTGCGGATCAGCGTTTGAAGATCAGTGATGTACGCCGTGACAGACTCGTTATGTCTTTGCACTCGACGACTTATCTTCGCCTCTAGGTCCACCTCATAATTCACTGGATAATAAAAAATTTTAAACTCTTTAGTGAATTCTTCCCAGGTCCGGTAATTTACTCTGTTATTACGATACCAGAGCGCAGCTTTTCCTTGTAAAACCTCTGGCAAATGTGGTAATAAACGATCCGGATGTATATTCTGAGCAATACAAATCTCTTCCAATCTTTCTAAGAACGTTACAGGGTCCGAGCGACCATTAAATGTCACTCCCCATTTGTAAACTTGTATTGGACTAGTATTAAACCTATTTGACATACCTGGATTTATCGGCAGAGGCGCAGGCTGTGAAGTAGAAGTAAAGACCATCGGAGAAGACACTACACGTCCAGCAATGTATCCACTCGAGGTTGCGGTCACTGTAGTTGTCACTGTTGTAGTGGTCAGGGTGGCTGTAGAGCTGACTGTCGGCACAACAGCACTATTTCCAGGAAATCCAAAAGGCTGTGTGACAGGCTGTGGACTCGCCTGTCCTTCTCTAATGAATCTCACTATTCTTCTTCGCATTTCTTCGACAGTCCCGGTACTATCCAATCCAAAACGCAACAGTTGTGCAGCTAGTTCAGACTTCTTCAGGGAATAAATCCACCCTGTCCTGAAATCAGCTTCAGCACTCGTGCCAGACGGCGCCAGGTTCAAACCTGTATGCGACAGCGACGGTACGGCGTCGTTACCTTCAACGGAAGCACCGATCGACAAAAAATCTTCCTCAGTTTCCATATCGCTCTAGATTTCACTAGTCTTTTAACTCAGAAACACTGAGACTTTACTGTCTCTAGAGGTACTTATGCTCGACGGTTGTTACTTTCTTTTCACCTCCTCTCACACTGTTTCTGTTTGTTTGTTTGTTTGTGTACCTTGTTTTTTTTACTTTGTTTGTTAGTTTACCTTTGTCCACAAATTGAAAAATTTTTTGACAATAAAGGCATTTATTTATTTATTTATTTATTTATTGTTTCAATAGATTTCTTGCTTTTACTAGCTTTACCCGGTTTTCCTGGTATTTTTGACGGTTTAATTTACAAAACAATCAAGTCCCTGCTCGGGCGCCAATTTGTGAGGGCCCCCCCGTTTTAGAGAGGGATCACTGACGTCGAGTTGCCTTGGTTCGGTTCCTCGGGCGCCATCCCAATGTTTAAAGTGTTTGAGAGAACACTAGTGCCTATACGGGTAGCTTTTATACAGTGGAGATACCAGGGAGTGATGAGATGAAAAGAAAATAAAACACACAGTTAACTATAACGTAACACTAGGCTTTTATTTAACTAATTAAGTAAGTAAAGTAAAGTAAAGTTTACAACAATAAAAATAAAGTAAATATATAGTACCTCGCAGAACAAAATTTACACTAACAACCGTGTACCTCTAGAGTTTTGATCGACTATTCCCGATATGTAGCATTTCAAGCATTTGATCTATTTCGGTATCAACGAAGGCCTGCATCTTCGGATTTTGTGGTCGGTATCTCTGTTTAATCGGGTCCTTGTTGATCAGGTGAATTTCATGGTTTACCAGTGGTGTTGTACCACGAATATTCTCAAAACCAGGTAAGTGCTGCTCCAGGAAAATCTGGAGTTTATTCTGTTCGTCCTGCGTCAATTTTGGAGTCTCCAGGCTCGCTGAAATGGGACACAAGGTCGTCTCGACCTCTTCAGTCACTCTTTGCCCATTTAAGCTGACTTGACGGGTCTGTAAATCCAAATTAAATCGGTGTCGTTGAAGAATATCCATCCCAATCACCACTTCGGGTACAAGACTATCCAGAATATGGAACACTTCGTTCAAGGACTGGTTTCCTATCTGAAACTTGATTCTACACCGCCCGGTCAGGACCACCTCGGGATGTCGGCGAGATCCCACGGCGCTCCTGATGAGAATACGGGAACTACAGAACCAGTCGCGGGATGGACGAGATCCTGCCTTAGTTCCAAGGATATTCGCGCCCGTATATTTGTTGTACTACCTTAACCGCTATCTGTCTCCCTTTTAACCAAAAGAACTCGGTCTTCGCGTCCACGGGATCCGGACAAGATGCCTCAACCTTGCACGTATTTTTACTTCTATAGTAGGACAGTTGACACCTTGAGCGGATACAAATCTGGTTAAATTTTACCGTAACGCGACGTTTCGGACCGATGCCTCTACCTTGCAGCGTAATTTTACTTCTACAGTAGGACACGAGACACCTGGAGCGAATTTAACTATCTTCTATCTCCCTATTCTATAACGCGTTAAGGCAGAAAAACAAACCGTATTAACAATAAAAAGAAAACGACCTACTCTCGATCACTTTGGCGGATGGACTTACCTTCTTCAGAGCGGCAACGGCGGCTGGCAGCAGGGTACTTGGCAGGGCACTCCGGGCTCGAACTTCACTGTTCACGTGCGATCACACCACTGACTCTGTCGTGCCAGTACTGCCGAGGTACTCGACTACGCTCCGCTCCACTCAACCTGCACTGGTAGGGCGAGCGGCGCAAACGTCTCGGTTTCTCGCACCGAACCACTGCGACCAAAACCGATCAAAACTCCCTTACAAAATGGCAATTAAAATATTTAACTTATTTAATTCAACAATAGAAACATTAATGAAGTTCATTACAATAATGAGTTAACAATAAAATACCCTGCCTGTCATTATTACAAGAGAATCAAGTCTCTATTATTCTAGTCTAATATTAATATAATATACAGGGTGGCCCAGAAATTTTATGAACTTCATTACAAAGTTGCACAATGAGTGCGTAGCACGAGTTGTGTAACCACACAAGTATCTTAATGGAGTTAACTCGCGTAGTAAATTGTAAACAATATTTATTTTTTTTTTTTTTTTTTTTTTTTTTAGATATTTTGAAAATTATTGTACTTAACTATATATGTACTAATCAATTATCAATAAAATCAAAAAAAAAAATACCGTATGATCGAGAAAAAAAACGGCGTCAGCGATGGCTATGAAATGAAGATCGCTGTCATTTTATATTTAAATTTATATGGGAAATGTCATCGATCGTCATTTCCCAGCCATTGGATATCTCTTGGTGCTATTTCTTTCTCTTATAACTTCCATTCTCTAATAACTTATTAAACAAAACTCATTTGGATTATTAATTTCATACTTTTACTGATAATTATAATACATTAATGTAAATTATATAGGTATAACGGTAGTTTTCTATACATGGATTTATCTTCATATACCTACAAAAAAAATTATACTTACTATTTATAATTCTAATTTGTATAATTAAAATTTCTATATATCGGAAAAAGGTGTAAATATTTTATTTAAAACAATTATTATATGCGATATGCTTTTTCACAATTTATAAGGATAGGATTCACATTTTATTAATTGATAATTTTTATACGATGCTTTTGTGTGAGTAAACACACATATTTAAGTAAAGTTCTCTATATAATGTACTTAATACAATAAGTTTATTTATAGAAAAATTACTTATATTTGTTTTTATATAATAATAATAATAATAATAATATATTATAATATACAGGGTGGTCCGAACTGTATTCCGGAAACTTCGGCAGCATATTCTGCAGATAAAAATAAGTAAAAAAGTTCGTATAAATGTATGTCCTAAAATGCTTAGTTTCAGAGATACAGGGTGTAGAAGTTTCATTTTTATTTCGATTTTTTCCAAATAATTTCTGAAGTAACGTCAATATTTGGATGAAAATTGTTGTCTGGGAGTTTTTTGACATGATAAATTTGATTTTGATGTCAATATGACCGCTAATTGTAGGGGGCGCCACCTACATATGTCTTAACTGTTTTGAAGAGTAATAACTTTTCGTCCCTACCTGTATAAAACTACTGAGTAAAAAATTATAAATTTCCGTGACTTTTTACGTAAAAAATATGTCTTTGTAAAAATCACTACGAGCAACCGTTTTCAAAATATTTAGAATTGAAATAGTCATTACATGCCATTATTGACAAAAAAATAAATACGTTGAGTAGATAATTATTTGACTGAAATAATAAATTTGGGAAATTTTATTTTTTTTAAATTAATATATATATAATGTCAATGATGACAGGTATTGATAATTTCGATTCCAAATATCTCGAGAACCATTACTCGTAGCGATTGTTACCAAGAGGCCTTTTTTACGTAAAAACCGTCGTAAATTTATATTTTTTTACTTAGTAGTTTTATACAGGTACGGACGAAAATTTATTACTCTTCTTCAAAACAGTTAATGCACATTTAGGTGGCGCCCCCTACGTGTAGGAGTCATATTGACATCAAAATCAAATTTCTCGTATCAAAAAGCTTCCAGACACCAATTTTCATCGAAATATTGACGTTACTTCAGAAATTATTTTAAAAAAATCGAAAGAAAAATTAAACTTCTACACCCTGTATCTCCGAAACTAATAATTTTAGGACATAAAATTATACGAACTGTTTTACTTATTTTTATCTGCAGAATATGCTGCCGAAGTTTCCAGAATACAGATTGGACCACCCTGTATATATTGTTATTTCTTTTCTGTATTTCAAAGATTACATTTTTCATATTTGCACTTTCGAGTAGCTATTAACTATAAATCTATAAAAAATATATAACATACCTAATAAACTATTTCTAAGAAACCCTGAAGCAGTAGTATGATAATTGATTTGACTACCGCTTTGTTTAAAACAAGTATACCAATAATAATTTATATCTAATAATTCCAAAAAATATTTTTATGTTTAATAATTAAAAGCGATACAAGGTTATATATACAATGTACTCCAAAAAGGTATTATCGTTTATTGGCATGGCTGTTACGGAATATTTATGGTAGTTGTATTCAAGATTTCGTGTTAATATTCCATACATATCATGAAATTTGATCTCTGAACTCTAGGTTGTGAGTCACAATAATATATTTGAATAACGGCATAAGCATTTAGCTTAGATTTCTTGAATGAAATATATACAGGAGAGAATATTAAGAATCAGAAACTGTTTCCCGAAAATATAGAGGGTGAGTCTTAAATAAGTGCAAATATTTTCAGGGCTGGTAGATCTCAATAAAAGAAACATTTATAATATTTATAATTTAATATCTTTACCGTTTTTCAAGTAAGTTAAAAATAACCGATATATTTTACTTTGAAAAAAACAAAAAAAATCGCTCAAATTTTGAGAACCACTCTATCTCTCTGGGTTTTCTTTCTTGTAAATTTAATGTACTACCTAAAAAGAACCTTTTAGCTGAAAATAGCATTGATAAAGACGAAAATACACGTCGAAATGTTGGCAATTTTTTAAATAAAAGCTTGTTTATTTCCTGGTCCTAAATCTGCGAACGCCATTTCATTAATCTACTATTTACGTTGCCATATTATGAAGATATTATGTTTTTTAACTAAAAAATAAAAAAATTCCAAAAATTATATTTCAAAAGTTCTAAATTAAAAAAATCGCGAAAAAAATCTCATAGGCGTGTTTCTGGGGTCGAAATATACTACCCCTAACAATATTTGCACTTATTTAATACTTGTATAAATGGTTGCATATTAACGAACTGCTGATGTGCATACGGTAACTGTGATATATATACACAGTGAGTCTTAAATAAGTGCAAATATTTAAGGGGTGGTATATTTCGGCCCCAGGATGTTTTCTCGCAAAAAAGAATATGTTGAAAATCGTGTATTTTCTTTTAAATTTTTCTGTATATTTTAGAAAACTTTCTAGAACTGCTTGTTCATTAATTTCCCCACGGTATAATTTTTTAAGCTCTGATATCACCATGGTTGTGGCGCTAAAAGGGATGCAACATTGTCACTTCATACGTGACTTATATTTCTAATTATTTATACGATAAAATATTAATAACAAAAATAATTGCTGAAAAGGGGTGAAAAATTCATAAAAGTTGTAAAAATAAATACCTTGTATTGTAATAATAATCCTTCCCAATGTCGACCCATCACCTGCCTCCCATCAATTTATAAGATATTTTCAAGCTGCATTAGCAGTAAAATATATACCTACCTAGTCACCAATAACATCCTACACGAAGAGCAAAAAGGTTGCAAAAGCAGGGCAATGGGCTCTAAGCAACAGCTTGTAATAGACTCGGTGGTTTTGGAGCAAGCAAGACATAACAAAAGAAATCTCTTCATGGGCTATATTGACTATCAGAAAACGTTTGACTCCATACCACACAGCTGGCTGTTGCAAGTTCTAGAAATCTACAATGTTGACCCCAAAATCTGCCGATTCTTTAAGGAGACCATGCCTTCATGGACGACCTCCCTCAACCTCAGGTCTGCTCCCTTTGACATAACATCGCCAAAAATTCCAATTTGTAGAGAAATATTCCAAGGGGATTCTTTTAGCGCCCTTTGGTTTTGTCTAGCCTTAAATCCACTATCGCGGATAATCAATGAAACAGGTTATGGATTCTCACTACGAACGAGAAACAGACGTCATCTCATTACACACCTACTATACATGGATGACTTGAAGATATATGCTGCAACAAAAAACTAACTTGAAAATCTTTTGCGTACCGTTCATAAAATCAGCGCAGATATTGCAATGACCTTTGGTACGAGCAAATGTCAGACTGTTTCAATCTATGCGAAACACCAGAATTGAATCTAGATGAGAAAACAATTATCTCCTTAATGTCGACTGAGCCGTATAAATATCTTGGAATGCTACAAATACACAAAATAGAACATGGAATTATTAAAAACCGCCTATCGACCGCCTTCCGACTGCGACTTACCTCCCTTCTAAAGACAGATTTGAATTCTAAGAACCTCTTTAAAGCAATAAACACTTACGCCCTACCGGTTCTTACATATTCTTTTGGAATAGTTAAATGGACCCATAGAGACTTGGAATCCCTAAATCGCCTGGTACGAACAACCTTAACCAAAATATTATATTATACCAGTTGTTATTGTCTGTCGGGAGCAAATAAAGAGCCTCAGAGAATACTTTTATACCAAGAACAGCAACCTTTACGTCACGGTGTCTTCAGCTGATGTCAAATACACCCCCTTGAACCTCAGTAGTAAACAATATGATGCTTTTCCAACTCCTACATCAATCACTAATAAAATAGCTACTTGGGGAGCCAAGGAGTTACGCGGATGGTACCCAAATGAGCTAGATCAACATCACATTGAAAAGGCGGCGTCATTGCACTGGTTAACATCGGGTTATCTCTACCATAGTATAAGGAAACTAGTAGATTTACTCCTTGTCAAATCCTTTGTTCTTTTTCTGCCACTTTATATGACCTTGTTCTCGCCTCCCGTGACGACTGACGTAGCTGTATAGTTGTGGTCTATTAACTAGGCAAAGTATAGTCTAGGCAAAGCACTCGCCGTAGTTTCACAGATATGTAGTTAGAAAAATATGAGTTCCCAATAAAATATAATGAATTGATCATCGAGTAAAAACTTGCTTGAAAACAGAATGTTTTCACATTTCGTGTAGGCAACAATTCTTCTGTATCTGAAAATCTTCTGATGGGAAGAAATGCGGAAAATATATATAATGACATATTTTTATATTATTATCTATTTCAGAGATTTTCTACAATTTTTTTTTGATTTAAAACAAGTTTAATTTTCTGTAGATAACTGAATTCTATTTAAAGCAAACTGCGTGTGCTTTAAATATAATGGTGCGTCCAGACCTGAGGAGTCGAGTGCGAGACGAGCGCGAGACATTCCAAATTTGTGGTGTTTTTCAAAGGACGGAGGGGTCTCGCAAGAGCCTCGCGACCGTCTCGCGAGACAACCCACGGAGCCTCGTTGCTATCCGTTCCCTGTCGGTTTTGCAACGGCCGATCAAAGAAAGCTCGCAGCCAAGTCTGGACGTGTTTTTGGTAGGCTCGCTTGAGTGCGAGATGTTAGCTCTGATATTATAGTGCATATTGAAATGGAGACTTTCAAGAAGAAGATCAGCTGAAATTAATCGATTTATATAAAGAAAAACCAATATTATGCAATCCAAAAGATAAAGAATATTAAAAAAAACACGATGCGTGAGTAGATATGTGAATAAAACTTGGGAAAAATGTAAAAAAAAATATTTCTCTACTAGCAACACACAGGAAGGAGACTATTATAGGAAGATTAATTATTATTGAATCTTGTGACCTAGTAAATTAAATATACAGGGTGAGCCAACGATAAAGTTCATTATTTTATGTGTTTTTTCAGAATTATTAAAAAGTGTTTAGAATTATTCAAAAAATAGAAAAACTGTAGAGAAGGTTAAGATACACATTTTAAAATTATTATAGAGTATACAGGGTGGTTCAAAATAGTGTTACGGATATAACATAGTTTTCTAATTCCAGTTTTATTTAATGGTTTTATTTAAGTTATAGTTTAATTTGATAGTTTTATAGGGACGAAGAAAGAGATATAGGTAAAGATATTTGAGTTAGATGCTACAGTGTGTTCAACATATATTTATGAATTTCGACTATTTAAAATAGAATTTGTAAATTCTATTAATAGAATTTACAAATTTTGCGTCACTGACACTTTTTACCGTACCGAAATCTAATATTTCTTTAAACAAATTGAATTATTACACAATCGATTATTTTAGATATGTATATAATATGATATGCAAAAAAAGTTACCGAATTGCATGTAGAATCTAATAATAAAATAAAGAATAGGGTATTCCCATTAAAACATACCGCGTGTGAGAGAGTCAGAGTGTTATTTTTTCTAGAATAAAGTAAGAAAATACCGAGGGTCCGATTTAAATATCACATGTTGTAGTTATTTCTGGTGAAACCGGAAGTGGCCGAAAACAATTGAATATGTCAATCAATCCTAATTTATGTCATATACTAGCATACCAAATCTCGTTTTTTATCTGAAAAAATAAAAAAGTTATAGGGGGTGAGCCACTTTTGAGACGCACCCAGTATATCCGTAACACTTTTTGAAGCACCCTGTATACTCTACAGTAATTTTCAAATGTGCTTTTTAACCCTTCCTATAACATTTCTATTTAACATTTTCTTCTAAAAAACGAATTTTGTAAAAGACGTCGTGTCTCGAAACAAATGAAGGGTAAAAGGGGAAAAAATCGACGATGAATAAAATACGACAAACCAAATATCATGTTAAAGATACAAAAATTTATTACTTATGCGTTATTATTTGCTGCAGGTTTTTCATCGGACATATTTACACAAACCGGTCACTTTTCACTATGATCCAACTCGCTTGTCTCGCGGCAGGCTTGCGTCAAAAAATGGATAGAAAATGTCTTGCTCTCGTCTCGCACTCGTCTTGCTCTTGCCTCGCTCTTGTCTCGCTCTTGTCTTGCTCTCGCCTCGCACTCGACTCCTCAGGTCTGGACGGACCATAAGAACACCGCAGTGTGCTTTAAATAGAATTCAACCAAAAACCAAAAACATTATATATGAAAAGTGGCAAAACACTAGAGTGAATATAACTTTATTAATACTTAGCTATGTTTTCTTAAACATGACAAGGACACCAGAATAAAAAAAATTGTAGAAAATTTAAATTTGTGTAGAAAAATGTACTTTATCGTATACAAGGTATTTTTTATGGCGTCACCAAAATCGTTATATTTAAAATGTTGTATCTCATTTTTTTAAATGCAACACCTAGTATATTATTTTTCTTTCAGATGTAGAATTAAAGTGAATATTTTTTGTATTTAAAGTGTTCTTAAATTTTTAGGCGTTTTGCAAACATTTTCTGTATTTCATTACATATGAGATTTTCAACGATAAAATATCAGACAAAGATCATATTAGGTGGCTTTGATAAAAATTTACTGTTGAAAGAGCTATATGTAATATAATACTGCGAATATCTGCGAAACCCTTAAAAATTTAGAGAAACACTTTAAATAAAAAAATGTTCACTTTTTAATTCTGCATCTCACCGAAAAATAATAATACAGAATGTTGCATTTAAAAAAAATGAGATATACCATTTTAAATATTCCTATTTTGGTGACGCCATCGCCATAAAAAATACCCTATATAGAATAATGTATATAGAATGATGTAAAATAATTAAAAAAGATAAAATTAACTTTACCATAACTTTTTTGTGACACCCTGTGTATAACAAAATATTTTAGGATACGACCCTTTATAAACCTTGAAACATATGAATAAAACTTTTTTCACATCTTCGACAAGAACGACGATATTGGACTTCCTCGCAATAATGGGCCACGCTGTATATTTACGGTGGTTTAAAGCTAGGTGTGGCACTTTTCTTTCCTCAAATATAAACTCAATATTTTGTGTATAATATTTTGAATATTGTTATATTACGACCACTTATAATAAAAAATAAATAAAATAAAAAAACCATAAAAAAATACAGTCCACTAAATTTATAATAGATTATGCTATTATAAAATTCTTTCATTTAAAAAATATGAATAATTTGCGGAGACTTTAGATGTACAAAATATTTACTCTAAAATTGTTTCAAAAACCAATCTATATAAATTATCTCGTAAATTATTGGAATGAAAATTTTATGTCAAATCCCCTGACCAAAGAATATTTTCATGCGTATATTTGAGACAACCTGTATATCTAAAAAACTATTTCTAAGATTTATCCACATGCAAAAAAAATAACATTTAATTAATTACATAATATCTCAGCTTCTAAAATAAACAAATATAATTAAATGTTTATTGATAATTACTATCAGCTTGCCGATTTACATCCGATGGAAATCTAAAAAAACTCAAAGAACAATTTTTTGAATTATTACTACAATTAATAGCAGCACACAGTAAGGCACTCATTTTTTGTCAATCCGTCTCTGTGTTGGGACGCAACGCTCGAACCTCGCAGCTCGACGGACGGAATTCAACTGAAACGCTTTGCAAGCTGCCGATATTCGACAGCTTGCAAAAACTGGCAGAAAATATTTGCGAGAGTGCAACTACTCTTTTCCTTAAACTATGTCTCTACCCAGAAACCGAGGGATTCATAGTGGCTATGCAAGACCAAATTATTCCAACGCGTAACTACCGGAAACTCATCCTAAAGGAGAATATATCAGACGAGAAGTGCCGTAGATGTGATTCTGGAAGTGAAAACATAGAACACATTTTATCAGGGTGCAGTAATCTGGCGAGTACAAAGTATCTGGCAAGACACAATAGAGTCGCATCAATCATCTACTTGGAGATCCTCAAACAATTCAACATTGACCGAGAAATCCAAAATATATACTGGGATAAAACAATCTTAACAAATAAAACCGTTAGAAGTAACAGACCGGACATCACGCTTATAAATAAAATTAAAAAAACAGTTTTACTAATTGATATTTCTATTCCTAACAACAACAATATACAAAGCAAGTTTACAGAAAAAATAACAAAGTATCAAGATTTGAGAATAGAAATAAAAAATATATATGGCAAATGAAATCGGTCCAGGTAGTCCCCTTGATTGTCTCAGCCATTGGAATTATCCCGGTCAACCTGAAGGAACAATTAAAAGTAATTGGAACACCTGAAAATACTTACCGCCTAATGCAGAAATCTGTGCTGCTTGATGCTGATAAAACCGTAGAGCACAACCGTCCGGATATCACATATGTAGATAAAAAAGCAAGAACAGCGTATTTGATTGATGTTTCACACCCATGCGATTCCAGCGTAGAAAGAAAAGAAAAAGAACTTCAAAAGTATCAAGTGTTATCTCAAGAATATAAACAAACATACCAACTTAAAACCGTCCATATTGTCCCTGTCGTTATATCCGTCACTGGGCTGGTGACAAATAAAAAAAAAGTTGCAGGCGTAATACATCAGGAACTCTGTGTACAAACGGTGCTCCTTACTACAAAAGTCCCATACTACAAATACCAGCCTCAGACGGTACTAGAAAACGAATCGTGGAAGATCCTATGGGACCTAGCTATAACAACGGTCCTATCCGGTGAGTCACAATCGATCAGACATCTTAGTTTTTGATAAGAAACAAAGAAAGGTGCAAGTAATAGATATACAAATTCCAGCAGACGAAAATGTAGGAAAATCAAGAATGGAGAAAGTCCTGAAATACCAAGAACTGGCGGATGAGATAAAGAGAATGTATCAGTTGGAAAAGGTGGAAATATATCCTATAATAATATCGTGTAATGGGTTAGTAGATAAGTACTTACCTCGCAATCTTAAGGCTATCGGCATGCATACGCAACCCGAAGCAAATTGTAGCAATCTCACAAAAAGCTGTCATTCTGGCAACCTGTCACACCGTGAGACTTATACTGGCAACAGAACAAATCAAAATGCACAAACAGAACAAAATGCTGTGAAAAAATAATAATAATAAAGTCTTTATTAAAAAAAAGTACAATTTAAATTATTACTAATATCAATATATAAAAGTATTGAGGGGTTGGAGATCACCCGGCTGCGCGAAGTCTAGCCTAAATGGCTACTCTAACTCAACGCTCGGGCGATCCGTGCACCTCAAGAAGGAAAAAACAAAGTTTTTATTCTTAGATTATATAAACGCTGAAACAAATAAAAAATAAACGGCCAAATTATGATGCACATTATAAAAAGTGAGTTACTCGGGATTGAGGGGAAGATGCAGAGGTATTGTAAATTTTGTTCAGAGGGCTGTCAATTATTGCCCTTTTATCAAGTCATCAAAGGCTCCAACTAAGCCCAATCAATATTCGTTTCAGTCATCAACCTGTTGACTAAGCAGCAATGAACGATACTTATACTTAAATTTGTTGATATTATATAACTTAAATTCGTCCGGCAGTGAATTATATAACTTGATAGCGTTATAGGAAAATCCTCGTTTAAACATGGCTGTCCGATAACGTGGCAGAGATAATTTATTTGTATATCGAATGTTTCGATCATGTCTACTCCTTCTACGACTGAACTTATTTTTTAATACATGTGAAAAATTATTGGTTTGAAGGAGCGCATGAACAAAATTACCAAGATGATGGAGACGGCGATTTTTCATAGTCAGCCAATTAATTTCATTAATCCTCTCTGAAATGTGTTCATATTTACCAATCGAGAAAATGAGTCCGCAGCATGCGTTTTGAATTTTCTGTATACGATAAGCATCATGTAAGTAGGGACCATAGAGAAAGTCACAATACGTGGGACAACACGAGACTCTCACAAAGCATTTTTTTTAATTTACTATTTAATATAAATCTATTATTGTATATAAGTTTTAGAGACCCAAACGCTTTTTTAACAAGCTCTTTGATGTATGATGCGAAGCGCAAGTCTTCATCAAATATGAGGCCCAAATTTTTTGCAGATTCACTGAATTGAAGAGAAGTGTTACTAATTTTAATATCTAAATTATTTTTTTTAATATAGGTGCGCTTGTTTTTAGAAGCAAAACATATAACTTTGGATTTGGCAGCATTGAGATTTAAGTTATGTTATGAAAGAGATCTGATATTTTCTAAATCTGTATTAATTTTAGTTGACACCTGCAAATGTTCTTTTTCGTCAAATGAAAAAAATAATTGTGTGTCGTCTGCATACGCCTGTATTTTACTATGGGTCAAAGAGGTTAAGATTTTAGCTGTATACATCATAAAAAGTAGCGGTCACAGTACTGAGCCCTGCAGTACTCCCGAGAGGATTCGAATAGTCTTTGATTCATTGTTATTGCAGAGAACTTTCTTATATCTGTCGGAGAGAAAAGATTTTATCAGCGAAAGACTTTATGAGTTTTCATTAAATCCATAATATTTGAGTTTTGCGTATAGCAGTTCCTGATTTAGCGTATCGAATGCCTTTGAAAAGTCTAGCAATACTAGTACGCTGGATAGACCCTGATCAGAGGAGCAAATAATGTCAAGAACGGTGGTAAGAGCTGTTGCAGTACTATAATTTTTTCTGAAGCCACACTGGTTGTTTGGTATTAAGCCGTTTGAATTAAAGTACTCAAACATTTGACTATGGAGAATCCTCTCTAATATTTTTGAAATAGCTGGCAGAATGCTTATTATACGTAGATCGGAGATCTTGTTTGGATTTTTAATTTTAGGGAGCGGCAAGCCAATAGCAGCCTTCCATGCATCAGGGAAATAACTTTTCTCAATGCAACAGTTAATAATGTGTAATATTACAGTCTCTATAGTTTCAACATATGTGCTGATCTACCGTCAGTTCTGTACGCCTTGGTTTTTATGTTAAATAACCCGTTACGTATATCTTCAATTGTAGCTAGGGAAAAACTAAATTTGAAATTAGTGTTAAAAGAATTTGTGTTACAAAAAAAAATTTGATTTTTACATTTATCATTAGTATTTTGTAGAAAATCTGCAAAGTAATTGTTAATATTATCAGAATTAGATAGATTAATAAATAACTTTAGAAAAAAACACACCCCTTTAACCGTTTTTAAGTTTAATTAGAAATAACGACAATTAAATCTTATAGAATTACACTTTCGGTACTAGCATACATTTTATTACATCTTTACTTAATAACTGTAATAACGAACACATAAAACGTGTGTTTTAAGTATTATGAATTGTTTTTGCTTGATTTTACACGTGTCTCACATTGTCAGATGAAATTTGAAGACACAAGTCAGTAATCTCTATCCAATGTTTATTTTTCTGAGGGTTTGTTTCTATTAAAATAATGTGGTTGGGATTCAAAGTTTCCTACCTATATATATATCCTTGTGGTATTGCAATTTTTCAAATAATTTCGATTCTTTGTTAATTTTAAAATACCCTATATTTAAATTTATTTCTTTTTTTATTTTTTACTTTAATTTTATTAATTTTTCTTTGTATTCCTCAAAGTTACTTCGAAATGGTGGAGAACTACGTTCCATTTCAGGATGATTATTAACTAATTAACATCTAGAGCCAGCTATAACAATAAAACTGTCCCATGCTTGATTGTCCCTAGGGTATAAGTTAATTAAATTATAGCGAAACTTAGCTTTAACTATGCACATATGCATACATCTTTTAGCTCGATTAATACTAAGCGCGAATAACATAGTGACATGGGTATAATTTAATAAACTTTATATCGTATATTTGTCGTCTTAGAAATTGAGGACCTTAGAAGTCAAGGGATACAAGTGCATTTTTTTAAGTTTGGAGATAACCGATTTCAAAATTTGGCTATTGATCTAAATTAAGAAATTAGTTTTAGCTTGTTGACACTTAGCCTATATTTATTTCATTGATATGTCTTTTTATTGTTATGATTTAGTTAGTCACAATTTTTATCAAAAATATTGTACAAAAGGAATTTGTTTACGATGTTGCACTTGTACCCATTGTCTTCTAAAAAAAAATTGATCAATTTGATCTATATTTAGTGCACCTCAGACGTCATGCGTCAGAGAAAATCCAGCTAGGTAAATGAAAAATCTTTGATTTATGTGATTATTTACACGTACAAATACAAAAATTAGTCGCTATCTGTCTCATACAGGGTGTCAGGCTCATTAGAATTCAATTCTTCTGGTATAATGCGCTGTTCGTTTGTTAAATTCGGACGTTCATTTTGTGGACATGGCAAATGTTTGTAAAAGTCGTGGTAGACTGGCGGCACAAATTGGAGTAGTTCCGTCAGATTTGTATATTTTGCTTGTTTCAACTAAGGCTTTTTTGTTTCCGTGGAAAGATCTTTTAAAGTGCATGGTTTTCCCTTAAGACTAAACTTCATATTATAAGTTTCAAAGTCACTGATGCTTGAGCTTCTTAAATTTAAAAAAAAATAAAGTGTCTGGATATTATTTCTCAAATCGCAGCCAGTGCATGGTCCTTATACCAGGAACAGTGTTTTTGAAATAGGTTTTCAATGTATCGACATTAATAAAATCGTTGTCCTTCATCCTAACACACATAAAGTTTGAACTTGTTTTAGCAATCAGTTCTTCCCAGTGCTCTGGTATAAAAAAGTCCTTGTTAGTTTTTTTCTTCCTCATCTCAATAAGGCCAAACTTTTTATCGGATTCATTAAACGAATGGCCAGAAATAAAAAATCTGTGATCCACGGTTTTTATATGCGTCTTATTGATAATATAGAGCCAAAACTGAACAATAATTTTACTCTTATTTTGACCTCCGCAATTATCACTGAAAGCCGTAATATGCGTTACATGTTCTGGTAAAGGTTGTATGAATTTCAAAAGACAAGATGCTATTTCCTGGAATCCTCTCGACGCCTGACCCCCACGCTATGTAAACATGTATGCCACGCCAGTTTTAACATTATGGATGCAGAAATTATAGTCCATAACTGGCGCAGATAGTAGGTATGCTTTAGATGTGTGAACTGCGGGTGTCTGTAACATTTTTTGCAAATCGATGCAAATTACAACATGCGTTTCATCCTCAACCTCTCTAAAACTGTTTTTAGCAGTTATTACAGCTAATAACTCCTTCTCAGTATTCGTTTTTTTCTTGCTTCTTCTTCGCCGTGTTTCATGACAATTTGCAATTTATCACAAACATCGCACGTATCGGTTAATGGTCTATGGAAACCCAAATTAAATTGGGTATTAAAAATAAGCCTATAAAAGCTCTCCTTTTCCGGTTGGACATTTTTTTTCTACACAATATTCCTGATACAACTTGTAGATTTTAGTGACGGTGAGGCCATGGCTCAAATATTTTTTATTTGGATCCTTGTGACGAGAGCAGTGACTAACATACCTGGGAAATTTGTTAATTTGTTCTTTTATAAGATCAACTTTATCTTGAGATATTTCGTTCTCAGGCATTCGTTTGCCTCTTTTTTCTCTTGGGGACACGCCAGTTGGAATATCTATTTTTTTAGTGACTAATACTTGGATGCGTTTGTTTGAAACATCAAGCGTTTAAAAAAATCCTTGCAAACTCTGTGACCTAATAACTTGTATACACATGAAACATTCTTGGCATATGCTCCATTTTCCTTTTTTCTCTGCACTGGTTGCAAGTCAATTTTTCCCTTGAGGTATGCCGTCTGTAATTCCTAGTGATGGGATCACACGAGCGAAAATTCGCTCGAGTACTCGATTATTGAAATAACCGACATCGCTCGATTATGAACGAGTGACGCAAGTGACGAGTACCAAGCGACGAACGCAAGCGATCCTAGAATGAAATAAAGGGATGGCGTAAAAATCCTAATGTGAATTTTTCCTACTGCGCGTGATTTCTAATTCTCGCCCGACCTACTCGGTTCGGCCGTCATCGGCATGGATCGAAATCCTTGAGATGTACATTCTACATGAAATGAAGGAAAAAAAACGTGTTAAATTTGTCAACGTCGCTCCTCGCAACGTCGCTCCTCGCAAGAGTTGAGACCACAGTCAGAGTACCTATACCGACGAAGAAGATCCGAAGCGATCTACGTACTCTGCCACAGTTGA
Organism: Sitophilus oryzae; assembly: GCF_002938485.1. NCBI lineage: Eukaryota > Metazoa > Arthropoda > Insecta > Coleoptera > Curculionidae > Sitophilus > Sitophilus oryzae. Next base: position 24,750 of record NW_022147569.1, read on the forward strand.
GACTCGAAAAGTTAGAGGCTGGCCAGGTGCTCCATACGTTAAGTTAGAAAGGTAAATGTCCCAAATTCAGACACTTTAAGAATAGCCGGCGTATTGTAACATGGCCCTAGACATTATATATTGTTTCAAATGAAAGCTTTATGGATTTCTATATATTTTGAAGCTTTTTAATCTTGGTATTAAATACAACATGCTCAAAATATAACTACAAAAAGATTATTTTGTTTATTTGGTAATCTATGTCAGCACACCTAAATCCGACATAGCAAACAGGAGTTTGTACCTAAATTTGACATGCCTATGGCCATTATTTCGACAGCGTTCCCAAATTCGACAGTTTAAGAACATTAAACCAACAGTTTCAAAAACAAACTTTTATTAAACAAAAAAGTACTTCATGATAATTTAAAATAGGTACTTAAGTATATCATTGAAATATTTAAAATCAAAACCTATTAGAAAAGGAATGCATGACAATTCAAACAAAATCATTTCTCAAAACAGAAAACCTTAACAGAGATCGCATTTAAAATATGCAGTAGCAACTTCAGTATAGTTCTTATTTTCAGCATTAATACACTTAAAGTGAAACCAATTAGGGCAGTTGTCACATCCTATATGTCTTACTTCCTCCTCTTCATCTAAATCACTATTCAATTCTTCACTACAATTCCTACATTTCTCTTTAACCGAGTTTAAGTTGTTTCTTTGTTCTCTTTCAGATCCATTATTTTCAATGTTAGCTTTTGTATTTTTCTTGGTCCTTTTTTTCCTAATTGTGGTATTTGTCTTCCTTTCTTCTTCACGCAAAATCTTATTTTCTTGACGCTTTCTTTTACGGTCCTCTTTTTCCTCAATAGCTTTTTTCTGAAGATTTTCTTTCTTAATATAATATTCTCTCCAGGCATCTGAGGTTCCTACAGACGGAATTTTCACTTTCCTCTTAATGTTAGTTTTTTTGGTACTGGAAGGTTCCGGCCAAAAAAGTGATGTTTTAAAGGGAGTGGGAATTGATACATCTGGGAGAATATTTGAAAAAGAATCGTTCTGTTCTGACAAACTACCTCTATTTTTCTCCGGAGTTACTTCATCTTCATCTGGTATTTTTTTCTTACTTATTTCCGAGCTTAGTTCCTTCAATTGAACATCATACTGATTCTCTAATAAACGATCTCCATTTATATATGGCGTTGTTTTATTTGCCTGTTGATTTTCTGTTACATTTTCCTCACTAATTTGAACTTGCTGGTTTTCGGATAAATATTCCCCATTTCTCTTTGGCATTGTTTCGTTGGTTATTGTAATACCATCATTCAGGAATTCTGTTTCTAAAGCTACGTTATCCTTTTCTACAACTACTTCGCATTCACTCGCCATCTCTTGAATTATTTCTTCCTCCCATTGGCTTTCCATAACAAATCCGTCTTCGAACTCAATTATCACATTATTTGCAGTAAGTTGTGGTAATGTTTGTTGTTTGCGTGTGTCTTTACATATTTTGTGCCAAATCAGATACAAATTTTTATCATCACTTTCTCCTGTCCAATTTTCAGATCCCATATGATCCTTAAATTTGTTCAGGGTTCCAGGATTAATATAGGATTCTAGAAATTGAAGATGACCTATAATTTCATGATTTTCAGAAGCTTCTGAAATAACATTCTGTGCCACAGTTTCGGGTTTCTTCCCTTTTAATAATAATTTACTGTAATTGATATTAGAAGAATCAAAGGGGAATAAGCCACAACTTTTGAATGCATTTTTCAATATGACTTCCAAGTTCGTCATGGAATTTATAGCTTCATTCAAAACTGACGCGAAATTTTCTCTGTTCAACGCCTTATAAGACCCGTTTTTCATCTTAAATTTCTGAACTTCCTTTTTCCAACTGAGCTTTAAAGGTCTGAATAATCCGACATCTAAAGGTTGTAAAATATGCGTTGAATTAGGAAGCAAACTTATTAGTACTATTTGCTTTTCTCGACAGAACTCAGTTAAAGGTAACGTTACATGGGATTTGTGCCCGTCAAGATACAAGATCACCGGAAATTCGATTTTTTCTGCGATAAGGAAAGGGTAGAAAAGGTTCGTTACATACTCGTAAAAAGATTCCGAAGTCATCCAACCACTAGGTGGCTTTCCTATTGCCCATGTCTTTGGAACCTTCAGCACGATATGTTTTGGTATCCTTTCATAGGGATACATTACCATTGGTGGTGCTAATGTACCAGCAGCATTTCCAGTAATCAGTACAGTTAAGCAGTCCTTATCATCGCCGGATCTATCGTGAACAAATTTACTACCTTTTTTAACCAATACGGAAGAACCCTTGGGAGACAAAAAAAATGCGGACTCGTCAGTGTTGAATATTCTTTTTGGATCCTGAATGTTTAGCCCTACCGAAGAAAAATATTCGTCTATTTCATGAAACCAGTTCTTGATTTTTTCTTTCGTGATCGATGCTCGAGATGAAGAAATATTTTGGGTCATTCGTTCACTAATCACCGGATGTCGTTTTAGAAATCCTTCAAGCCAATGACGTCCAGGCCGACCATCAGAAAATTTATTAGGTCGTTTTAATTTATTTACTAATAAGGCTACACTATCTAATAACTGGTCTTTTGTTATTGGAAATCCCATTGCACCCATGTTAATCATCCATTTTTCCAAAAGGTTTTCTTCATCTGAAGTCAAAACAGTTGCAGCCCCACTCTTACATTCCTCTGGATAAATTCCTTTTATTTTTCCAATTAAGGTGGTTCGTGGTACATTGAACTCCTTGGAGGCAGTAGCACATGGTACTCCTTGTTTAATGGCGTCTAAAGCCCGCTGTAAATTCTCCTTTGAATATGTGGTATATTTTTTCTTGTTGGTTGACATGCTGGAAAAGACTAAAATATACAAACATTGTTGGTCAACTCCTTAAGATTAAAATACCTAGTAATTTAAATGAGAGACCATGAACCTGATTCAGACATCAACTGAACATTGATTCGACACTCTTGTCGGATTTATGACCAGAACCTGAAAATGAGTTTTCTAATTCAGAAAAGGATATAAAACGTAAATTTATGAGGAAAGAAAGAGAGAACACCATTTTTTTTTCATATGCTATAAGTACATAATTTCGACACTGGTGTCTGATTTAGATCCCTCTAGTTTTTAGATGTACTTAAATCAGACACCGCAAAAACTATTAAACAATTTGCAAATATCCACTAATTTTCATTATAACTTGCATATTTAACCTATATTAAATCTATAATAACAAATTTGAGGTCATACTTTTTAATAGTACAATATAAATGATGTTAAAAAGTTCATAAAAACTCGCTTACCTTATAACAAAACTGGCTTCACTTTCACGTTGCTAGACAAACACGTGAACGACTCAATTTTAGGTTATGTTAAATGGTCATTATGGCCGATAAAAAAGCAAACTATATCAAAATTGGTCAAAAATAGGTTTCTACTTAGGCTAACGTAAAAATAGTTCACCTTAAATTAGAGAATTTCTTATTTTTGTCATTTTAGTGAAATTCTGTCGGAATTATGGACTATGTCTGATTTTGGGACAGTTACCTAAAGTGATATAAAAATAAAATGTTATAATTATGCAGACGCATTGAGTATTGATAATATTTTTAATCGGAAACAGTGTGGTATGCGATTAAATGGAAATTAAATTAAACATTTTTATATAACTGATAACTCTTGTGAGGAAGGGTGAAGGGAAAAGAGACAGATGAAGCAGAAAAACAAACTAATTTTATTGGAAATTAAAACAAAATTGTAATTTTGACAGTTAATGTTTTTTTAGAACATTAGAACGTTATAGCACAAGCATCACGAAGGAGAAGCAGGAAACATACAAAGGTAAATATTTTTTAAAAACATATTATGTGCAGTGACTTTCTAACATAATTAAATCTTTTCAGAATCAAGGTCCGTCATATACACAGCAAAATTTAAATAGTTATATATGTTTAGAGCTTTCAAAATTAAAGATATATGATGTCATGAGAATGTGTATTATTGGTTGCCTATGGTATAATTAAATAAATAAGAGCAGAGAATTCTAATAATGGCAATAATCCCTAGAGTCAATTTAGAGGTTAACTATTCTCTGGGTTAACTGAAAAAAAAATAAATGTTCTGGAGTCAAATAGTATTTTATTTATAAAATTACCCAGAACATCACAATTAAATAATTTTGTATTTTAATTTAAAGACTCTAAGGAACGTTTTTAGGCTATTGTGAGTTTACTGAAGAAGTTTAAGGTACTAGAAAAAAACATTTTCCCCCAGCTCAACCTTTTTACCACCCCTTAAATGATATTGCAATTCAATTTTAAGACCTTAATAAGGAAATTTTTTCAAAATATTTCGAATTTATTCATGAACTTTAAGTCGGTCAAAATAAAGCATGGAAGTTGGTATTATATGAAATGGTTTATTATAAAATATAAATGTATGATAAAATAAAATAAATCAAACTGTAGTCCCTCTGGTATTCTAGTGACTGCGAACTGCGGGTGGCTGGTGAAAAACTGCTACTGAAGGTGAACGTAGGTATACCTACACCTACCTATAAGCAAAAAAATGTATGAGTAATGAATTTAACAACACCGTCAAATTAAAGATTGGGTAAAATACATTACATATTATTATTTAAAACAATATCTACCCAAAGTGAATATAATTTAAAATGTTAATAATCTTATTTTAATTATTAAGTCTAGGAAAGAAATGTGTCTTTCCATTTTAAAAAAGGTACATATCAAGTACATACCTTTTTGTTCTATTGTAACTATAGTAACTAACTAGACACCATTTTGCCACCGTTGCTGCTCGAACTACTAGAAATCACCTTCTTGGCAATAATCTGTAAAAATATACAGATAAAAATTTACGTTACACATTATTCATTACGAATTAAAATTATAATTCATTTTAAATTATTTGGGAGCCAACTACTGTCAAAACTATAACACCGAGACAGAGACCGAGGTACTTATTTTTACTTATCGCTAATATATTCCACTATTAATATTTTCACATCTATATCTTCATATAATTGCGGATCCAATCGGAGTTGGATTATCCAGCTGCCAGTACTTGTCCTCCACTTTGAGAGGATCTGAAAGTATTTTATTACAAATTAATTAATTACCTTGCACCTAAATACATGCTAATCAAGTTATAAGTAAACCGAAACATGATATCCATATAACTGAATATTTTGTTTTTTTAATACATAACTACAAAAGATAAGCACAAATGAAATTTCCTACCTTCTGGCTTCCTTTTTAAATAATCCTCCCATTTTCAATTCACAATAATTCACTCCGTTCAGTAACGAACAATAATTCACTCTGTCTGATATACTTACGAAAATATGAGAATACTGGCAACAGTGTTTTTTACTTTCCGAAGACGTTCGGACGCAATCGTAATATTAGGAAAAAGTAGAATTAGGAAATTCTTGGCGCTCCCGAAATAAATTGAAATCCGATTTTAATGTGACCTACTCGATAAAAAGCCGAGCGAATTTTCTACATACATTGCATGTAGCAAATTTATACGACGCCGTATATACCGGGTGCGTCTCAAAAGTGGCTCACCCCTATTACTTTTTTATTTTTTTAGATAAAAAAATGAGATTTGGTATGTTAGTACACGACATAAATTAGGATTGATTGACGTATTCAATTGTTTTCTGTCACTTCCTGTTTCACCGGAAATGACTACAATTTTAGATTTTTAAATAGCACCCTCGGTATTTTTTTACTTTATTCGATAGAAAATGACATTCTAAATAGAATGACGTATCATATGTCAACTTTTGACTTATTCGCTTGAAAAAAAATTGTATTTTAAATTTCAATCTAGAGTGCCATGGCTGTGTTAAAAACACGAATTTTTAATCAAGGAGTGTCTTGCCCTGGCCGGTTAAAAGATGCCCATATCGTATTTTTGATCATATCTCTTTTTTTGAAATGGAACGAGGGTGGATCATTAGCACATTTCGAAAAAAAAAAATTACGAATAATTTTTTGATACCACACACTTGGTACTTCGAGTCAAATTGTCGTTATGAACCGCATGTTACAATTTCAAATAAACCATATGGGAAAATGTCATAAGTTGACATGTGATATGTCATTCTATTCAGAGTGTCATTTTCTACCGAATAAAGTAAAAAAATACCGAGGGTGCGATTTCAAAATCAAAAGTTGCAGTCATTTCCGGCGAAACCGGAAGTGACCGAAAACAATTGAATATGTCAATCAATCCTAATTTTTGTCAGAGATACCAAATCTCGTTGTTTTATCTGAAAAAATAAAAAAGTTATAGGGGTGATCCACTTTTGAGACGCACCTGGTATATTTATCCGTTGCGTATCTGAGAGATAAAATTTTACGACCTACACCGACAATGCTTCGAAATAAACTAAATCAGGCGATCAAGCGAATCGCTCGCCGCTTACTACTTGTCGTTCATTACCGAAAGAATATGCGCCCTGCGCATGCAGCTTACTGCTTGGCACTTGGCGTTTTACAACGTGCGACGGACAAAAAACCGTATTTTTAAATACGAGCGATATTTCGCTCGAGTGATCACTCGATTATTGCAATCGCTTGATACTCGAGTACTCGATTATTGAAATTAATCGGTTTTTTCCATCACTAGTAATTCCCAATTTCCTAGCTCCAAGAAGTCTCTAAAAATGTTGCTTTTCATTTCTTCGCTAATATGTTCGTTACATTTAAACCTGCAGTTGTGATCAAAGTGCTTTACGGATTTTGCTGGATGTACAGCTGGTTCCAATAAAATTGAATACGATTTAAAACACATTTTTAATATTTCGGGCAGTATATTCTATGATACCAGTCCCCATTTCTCTACTCATGTCATACTGACGTTCTGAAAAATTTATTTGCCACTTTGTCAAAAGCAAAGTTTTTTATACAATGTCACAATAACCTTAACATCGCTTAACATGTAAAAAATACTTGACACATAAATATACACTGCCCAAATATTCGAAAAAAATGTGTAAAGAGTCGTATTCGTTTTTTTGGAACCAGCTGTACCTTATTCCCTGCGGTCAACGTATTCTTTTCCCGTGTTCCTTGCAGTTTTCATTTTCGAACGTTTCCACTCAGCTTGACGTTTCTCTCTTTTCTTTCCTTTTGGCGGATTTGAACCTTCAACGGTACTTATAAAATTCGATTTCTATAGCACATTTCTATATGGACACTGAATAAGTATTACCTGAACTTTCGGAAGTACTATCCTGGCTATCTGATGAGATGGAATAATTTCGATCTTCATCCGAGTCTGGAAATAAAACGATCACGATTTAGAAAAGATTTATCAACAGTAACAAAAGGGTTACAATTTACAGTAAAATAAAGTTATTTAAAAATTATAATGAAGTGTTTATTATTAAGCAACCGGTTTTCATTTACCGTCCGAGTAACTGAGGTTAAAATTTCCATGATCCGGAATATTGGACATTTTCCTCTATCTTATTAATATTAACAGTTGTACATTTAAACACACGAAGATCCAAACCCGTTACAACCCAAACTTAAACCCGTATTTAACAGAGCACTGTAACTAATTGAGCTTGAAATTCTTCTGGAATGCTCACACATATAGTCTGTCCAACGAGAAGATCCTTGACAGTGATAGATGTGTCTGTCATTTTAATTTCAAGTAGTTTATTTTATTTTACAAAGAAATAAGTTGGTACAACTGGAACTCATAGCAGGAAATTAATATATGTATTTAAAATTTGACTGACAAGTAACTTCAAAATATTGTGAGAAAAACTGTATAAAACTGAAAAAATGTAATCAAGTTATTTTATTTAATAAAAAACGGTATGTGTTAATACAAAACAAACAAAAACAAGACACCACATACCAAAAAATATAAAAAAGAACTATTTCTTACTTTCAAGCTTTATGAAACTTCCCGCATTTATGATTATATTTATCAATATATCTTATGTACAAATACAAATTTGTAATATTCCGCAGGAATAAATAAAACAACATAAATAAAACAAACTATTTTATTAATAATAACACTTACCAAATATTATACCTCACAGGTTGATTAATTAACTTTAATCTTAATTTTTTTAAATCAGTACCTTTTGACATTATTTTTCTGCAGTACTAAAATCCATTATTTATCTATCATGTGATGTCGATATTTTACAGCTACTCTAGTTTTTAGTATGTGTTTAGTATGGTCCTTCTACCATATTCGAGATGCTATTATCTACGACGAGATAGTATACGAACTTTATTGATAGTAACTTTATTGGTGTATCTGTATAAGACTTTCTGCCTGAGCAGCGAGTATTAACCATAAACTGTGCTCTGGGTTCTACAGTTAATTTTCACTCGATTTTTCCTCCAACCTTCTTGATCTTGACTTCAAAAGACACAAAACACACGTAATAACACGAATCAAAATGCATCATCTTCCAAAACGCAGGGTATTTGACAAAAGTTGTCACAAAATTATAACCTATAATTTGGCAAGACTTTGACAAACGTCAAAAATCTAAAGGCGAGTTCATACGCATCGGCGTCCGTTTGTCGTTTATCGTTCCGTCAAACCAATAAAATTGAAATACGATCTGTCATTTTTGAAATAAACCAATAAAACTGGTTAAAAACAAGAAGTGACGACGCATGACGAATTTATGTTTAAACCCATCCATAGTTAACTTAAAAATTATTAAAAACTTTTTTTAGTAAAATAAATAGATTGGTATGGGACGTCATCTGCTTTTCTTCTGTCATCGTCTGTCGAAATCTTACCTGAGAAAAAAAACAGAGTATATATACCTGTTACAATCTGACATTAAAAAAATTGGCAGCCAAAGGATACAAGTGCATACTCTTTGGAAGAGAAACGATATAAGTGCGTTTGGATTCCATGGCTACAAACCGACGCGACCGAGCGAAAATATTAAAGAGTTAAGTGAAATACCCACAGATGGCGACACTTATTAAGATTTACTTATATCCTTTGGCCACCAAAATCAATGAGTTGTAAACTATTTATTTGTGCGCTTACCTCCAAATTTAAAAAAATGTAGGGTAGACCGGGGTCCAAAGTAACATTTTTATTTCAAAAACCAATTTCTGGAGAACTATAATAGATATGAACAAATTTGGTTGTTCCTGCGTTATTTGTATCTTTTATAAATTTAAAAACATGTCATTAAGATTTTTAAATAAATATGGTTACTAGTTATTAACCAAAAATTATAATGGTGCAAAATGTTACTACCGCCCTCAACTCCGGGGCGGTTGTAACACTAAGCGGGGTCGATAGTAACAGTGTGAAAAAAACTAAGCAATGTAACAACAATATAGGTTTATTTAATGCAGGTACAAAAGTCGTAAAAAATCGTGTACCTATAGACAACAAAAAAAAACTGTATTCCCCTATAAATATTAAAAGAAAAACTTGTTTTTTTTTACTGAAATAGTAAACTTAACCTAATGAACAAATAAATTCTATTTTTTTTCATTCTGAGTCACAATTTTGACAAACATATAAAGCTTCTTGTTTTGTGCATTCTTCATGTGACCAATGCTTGCATCAATACATTGCACCCAATCCTTCCCTGGCTTACTTGAAGCGTATGGTTCGAAGCATACAAGACAAAAACATTTATCAACATCTTCTTCGTCGCTCTTTTCTTTGTTTTTCTTCTGTGTCTGTGGCTTTTTTCCTTTAGGAGGATTTTTTGGTTTTATTTTAGGTTCACAAAATTTTCTTTTAACAGTTTTTTTCTTCTTTTCTTCGTATTCTGCCCTAATGTCTTCCTTCTCATCCGTGTATATAGCCGATTTTCTTTTCTTTTTTCCTTTATTTTCTTGTTTTCTGGGTGGAGCTTTGGGGAAAGGTCTAACTGGTCTCCGGTGCAAATTTCTGAAGTCTTGAAGTTGACGCTACAGGTTCATCTGAAACTGGTATCGGTGACGGAGTTTCATCATGTTTATTTCTCGCTTCGTCAGGTGTTGTAGGGTCATTTTCTACATTTTCTGGATTTGCCTTATTAACTTCATCTTTTCTTAGCTCAGCCGCTGCTGCAGGCCGATCTGTCACGTAAGAGGGTGCATAGTCTATGGCGGTAAATATATGTCTATTAAAGAGAAATATTCCCGTACACCTGAAGCCTGCCTGAATTTTACTTGATGTCAGCGCCATCGGAAAGGCTGTAGTTACTATGGATGGGATATTATATATCGTCATTGTTTTCCTTGGGTTACTTCGCATCCATGCATCGCAGCCAGAATTAATTGCCTTCTTTAAAGGCCCATACACAGAACGGTCTAGCGGTTGTAAGTTGTGTGAACAATGAGGCGGGAAAGACAATACCACTATACCGTTCTCAGAGCAGTAGTCCAGGGCTTGAATAGAAATATGAGACGCATGATTGTCTAGAAGTAGGAGAACTCTGTGATCGATAGTTGCAGATGCATATTTTTGGAAATGTAAATATTTTAGAAATTCAGTGTCTTGCATCCAACCACTTGCGTTTCCGGTGCCAGTGCTTCCAATTGGCCCATCCCGAATAAAATGTTCCTAGTACCGAATCCTGGGTTATATAAACATTGAAGGTACAAAATTTCCAACAACATTTACCACGCAGGTTAACGTGACCAATGTTCTACGTTTGGCGGACGTCAATTCTCCCACTTGTCGTGTTCCCTTTTTAGTCACAATTCTATTTGGTTTTTGGACTGTGGTGATGCCCGTCTCATCCACGTTGTATATGTCTTTAGGTTCGAATTTGTATTTGTCCATAACTTTTTCCAGATTATTAAAAAAACAATTAACATTGGCTTCGTTAAAACTAGTCGCACGAGATAAACTAGTTAGTTGTGCGCACCGTAACGAGAGCTGTGGATGTCGTTTCATAAATCTGCTGAACCAGTCCTCGGTAGCCATCTGCTTATCTTTTCACTGCGGTGGCATTGCTAACTTATATTTGTCGGCTAATTCATATGCAAACCTTCTAATTTCTTTAGGGCAAAAACCATAATAAATGTTGGCTGCCTTCACGATATAATCTTCCATAATCTGTTCCTGCTCTTGGGTAAAAACTTTGTTCCAGGCTCTATAACCCATGGAAACTGAATTATTGTTTTTCTCTGCACCCAGTGCCTCTAGTGCCTCCTTTTTATTTTTGAACCGTTCTAAAGAAACATGACACAAGTCGTGTTTCTGTGACGCTGCCCGAGTAGACATACCTTTTATATATCGGCGTATGCATCTTCATAAGTTGCGATGTCTTTGGAGCCTTGGTTAGTTTTTCTAACTTTCGAACGAGGCATTCTAGAAAAGAAAAAAATCCAATTTACAAACCAAAATATAGAAAAAAAATAGCGGGGTCGGTTGTAACACTTTACAATCGCCCTCAGGCCCTAATGTTACAACCGCCCCCGACCATACGTTTTTAAAAAATTTAAATTTTTCGTAATGAACCGCGGCAAAAAAAGACATTCACTAGTGCTTACATTATACCCATATATCTAAACCAATCATACATTCAAGTTGAACTACATACCTGCAGCTAGAATGTTTGGTGTTTGACTTAAAACTCACTGGAAAAATATTACTAAAGAGCACCGAAAACAAATATGGGCTTGTGTACACTACAGACTGAGGCCGATGTCGCCAATATGCAGAGATATCGTAGCCGGCAGTGTTGCCAGTTCTCCTACCTAGCAAAAGTGCCATGATTATTCGCATAGTTTTAGTTATTTGAGTTGTTACTTTCGCCGCCTGTTACTTTCGACCCCGGTCTACCCTACTTGTACCCTTTGGCTTCTAAGGTCCTCAAATGTACTAACATAAATTGGATATTTCGCCACCGCGAAATGTAAATCTCTAAAACAAAAAGTTATTTTTTTTGCAAATGGCCACTGGCGTGAAATCTAAACGGAAACTAGCTTCTTAGTGGCTTTTTACTTGTAAGGAAATTTGCCTAACCAATAATGTAGGTTTGTCCAAGGATGGGATCCACACTGTTCCACGCTGTTTTCAATAATTCAAAAAAACACCTTGTCTAAAGGCCGCAAAAAGTGTTTTGTGTGGCTTGGTAAATTGAACAAAACTATGTCATTTTATTCGGCATACTCAAGGATTTCTATCTATCTATGATGTGATGAGTGTCCATCTATCAGAAGAACTTTTCCTGGTGGTTTTCTAGACACAAGTTGTGTTTTAGCCAATCGAAAAAAATATCTGAATTGATGTAAGCCGATTTAGGATTCATATAAAGGAACGATCCTGGTGGTATGCTGTCTTCGTATTCGGGTTTCTTATTCTTGACTTTCATAATAAATACTGAAGGCGGAATATTTTGCTCGGTATTGCAACATACAATAATTAATGTTTCAGCGCTCTCTACAGAAGTTATCGAGGGGACAAGTTTTGATCCCTTAACTTCAATAATATGGCAGGTATTATTTCGCAATTGCAATCTAGTTTCATCTATGTTGTATACAGGGTAGTCCGAACTGTATTCCGGAAACTTCGACAGCATATTCTGCAGATAAAAATAAGTCAATTGTGATTTTCTTGGGTATAGTTTTTTTTATTAAAAATTAAATGATTTCTGTGTGTTTTAAATCATTTATTGCCGATAAAAATAAATAAACATTTTTGTATAAATGTATGTCCTAAAATGCATAGTTTCGGAGATACAGGGTGTAGAAATTTCATTTTATTTCGATTTTTTCCAAATAATTTTTGAATTACCGTCAATATTTGAATGAAAATTTGTGTCTGGGAGTTTTTTGACATGAGAAATTTGATTTTGATGTCAATATGACTCCTATTTGTAGGGGGCGCCACCTACATGTGTTTTAATTGTTATGAAGAGTAATAACTTTTTGTCCGTACTTGTATAAAACTAGGTAGAGAAAAAATATACATTTCCGTGACTTTTTACGTAAAAATGTCTCTTAGTGAAAATTGCTACGAGCAAACGTTCTCAAGATATTTAGAATGGTAATAGTTAATACATTTTATTATTGACAATAAATAAAAACGTTGAGTAGATAGTTATTTGACTGAAATAATACATTTGGGAAATTTTTATTTTTTTAAATTAACCATAAATTTTTGTGCGAAAAAACGATAATTAAACAGTTTCGGTTGAACTTCTGGCACAAAATCATTTCAAATTTATGATTTCAGTCTAACAACTATTTAGTCAACGTATTTAATTTATGTCAATGATGACAGGTATTGATAATTTCGATTCCAAATATCTCGAGAGCGATTTTTACCAAGAAACATTTTTGACGTAAAAAATCATGGAAATGTATATTTTCTCACACAATAATTTTATGCAAGTACGGACGAAAAGTTATTACTATTGAAAACACTTAAAACACATGTAGGTGGCCCTTACAAATAGGAGTCATATTGTTACATATAGGAATCATATTGACAATATATCCGTCGGCGTCGGATACATTTTCTGAGTTGGAAAAAATTATAACGTCACTTAAAACGGCAACTTTTGGTTCGGGTTTTTGAAGTGGTTGATTAACACCAAGAATCTTAGGGCTTGTTTTTAGCTAGCATCGAAGAAGCATCATCTTCATTCTCAGTTTTAAAGTTCACCACATTGTTTAGTATTTTATAACTTATATCACAACCAAAACAAATTAAGGCTGTTTTATACTTATCCAGTAGCGGGTGCCAATCTGACTCCGAGTAAACACTTCCATGACACCACTACCATGCCAATGCTGGATAATAGTGTATTGCATACATTATAGGCGAGTTTATTTATTACAAAGTAGAAAACAAATTTCTTGCAGTATAGATATATAATAAAATTATATAAGGATTCTTGCCACTTAACTGCTTATATAGAAATTTAATTCTACGCTGTGTTTGTCATAATGTGGATCAACCTGCTCTCACTACTGGTTTCGGAGACCTACTCCATCATCAGGTGAGCTTGGGCAGATCCACAAAATGACAACCACAGCGCAGAGATAGTTAATTCCGACTTGTCGGAAAGTGTCGGTTAGATATTAAGTCCCGAACGGGAGATAGCGGTCAGCGTGCAATGGTAGTACTTTCGTACCACCGGGGCGCAACTATCGATAGTAAAAGGATGGTAAAAGGCTTTTTTTCAGGCAAGCCAAATTATAAAATAGAAAACAAATTTCTTGCAGTATAGGTATATAATAAAATTATATAAGGATTCATGCCACTTAACTGCTTATATAGAAATTTAATTCTACGCTGTATTTGTCATAATGTGGATCAACCTGCTCTCACTACCGGTTTCGGAGACCTACTCCATCATCAGGTGAGCTTGGGCAGATCCACAAAATGACAACCACAGCGCAGAGATAGTTAATTCCGACTTGTCGGAAAGTGTCGGTTAGATATTAAGTCCCGAACGGGAGATAGCGGCCAGCGTGCAATGGTAGTACTTTCGTACCACCGCACAGTGCTTCGTCCCATGGACAAAAATCGAAAAAAAAGTTAAAATTTACTAATATCTGAATATAATTTTATACTTATAGCAATGTTCAACCATCCTGTATATTATTTTTCATAAACAGCGTTTTTTGTTAGCAAATATTTTCACTAAAAATAAATTTTACGATCAATATCTTATCAGTGAAAAGAATAACATTCATAGTAGTTCTGTATATTATGGAGTTAAACGGTAAGTACTTAATTGAAAGCCACTATGGATATTGTTAAACAAGGTATGTACTTTAAATTTATTTCTAAACAAGTTCGTGATTCTTTAGTTTTTATATATTTTTTAAGATGATTCTTAAATGGGTATAAAAATTTTACGTTTTCAAACTTCAAAAAGGCATTAAAAAAAACATATCAAAACATATCGTATTTATTGAATATTTTTGTTGTCATATTCATACACTTTTAATTTTTGTATAGTTCACCTGCGTCTGCTTGCGACGAACTATATTTTATAATACTTTTCAGATGGAGTAAAATTGATAAGCAATGCCGATCTGGTTAATACTTGGCTTGATCATAAGCACAAGAACTCAAAATTATTTGTATTTCAAAAAATGTGTTCTTTATTAGATATTGATGAACCTTCCAGTCAAATGGGACACCACTTGTGCCTGAAAAAGCCCACTATGTTGGAGCGAAACGTCGCATAAAAAAAAGTTTCCATCTTTCAATTTATTATAAAACCTCATACCCAAGAAAAGGAAAAAATAATATATGGATATGGTCTATTAAAGAGGTAACTATTAACATCCGAACCCCTCATACCAACAAAATGAACAGTAACAACGCGAAAAAGTAACATATTAGAAAATAATGTACAGAATTATCTTATATGTGAGGATACTTCATCTACCTGTGATTTGGATACTATAAATTTGGAAGATTCTGTCAGCAGTGATTCTTCTGAATCAGAGTAGTTTCGATCTATGCATTTTGTTGTCCTAAAGTAAATTTATAGTATCTTAAGTTCTTTTTAATTAAATATAACATTAATGTTTCTTTTTCATTAAAGAAAAACATGTTTATCTTATATTAGGCTTATATTGTAGAAATCATGTTCTAATGTTATTTCAATTCATTTTTATAACAGGGATTTATTTAATACTTACACCGTTTTCATACTATAAATTATTATTTCCTTAGATGGAACATAGCTCCAACATTTTTATTATTTATAAGATTTTTTTTCATAAACGTGGGACTAAGAACATCATCATTTAGTACAATGAGAGTACTCATCATTTGTGTCAAATAAACCTAGTTTGAATAAACTGCCTACAATAAAAGAGAAGTTTTGCATTTTTGTCTTCTGGAGCCATATGTTCGAAGCACTGTGCACCGGGGCGCAACTATCGATAGTAAAAGGATGGTAGAAGGCTTTTTTTCAGGCAAGCCAAATTATAAAATAGAAAACAAATTTCTTGAAGTATAGGTATATAATAAAATTATATAAGGATTCATGCCACTTAACTGCTTATATAGAAATTTAATTCTACGCTGTGTTTGTCATAATGTGGATCAACCTGCTCTCACTACCGGTCGACTTTCCGACAAGTCGGAATTAACTATCTCTGCGCTGTGGTTGTCATTTTGTGGATCTGCCCAAGCTCACCTGATGATGGAGTAGTTCTCCGAAACCGGTAGTGAGAGCAGGTTGATCCACATCCCATTATGACAAACACAGCGTAGAATTAAATTTCTATATAAGCAGTTAAGTGGCAAGAATCCTTATATAATTTTATTTATTTATTACGTGGCAAATAGATTTGCGGTTAAGTCAAAAATTATGTGACAAGTGTCATTTACTCACTTAGTTCACAGACGTAAATAATAATTTAATGTGTAATAATAAATAAAACTCGCCTAATCTGAAAGTTGCGTAACTCCATTTCACATTAAAAAAGAAAAGTGTCCAAGTCCTATAGCTAATTATTTTTAACTACTGTTTAAAAACAAATATTTGTATGGAATATTTTTTGACTAAACTTACCTTGACTGTTTGACAGCTAATAACGACAATTGTATCACCAAAAAACTTATTTTTAAATAATTGAAAGCAAGAATTGCGAACACACGCTATTCAATCACGATTAAAGTATTGAATGCGCGGACTTCGCAAAATTCACGTTGTGACAGATAACGTCGGTTATCTGAGATACGCAGTTTTCATATGAGGCCGACGATATACAGGGTGGTCCGAACTGTATTACGTAAACTTCGGCAGCATGTTCTGCAGATAAAAATAAGTAAAAAAGTTCGTATAAATGTATGTCCTAAAATGCTTAGTTTCGGAGATACAGGGTGAAGAAATTTCATTTTTTATTTGATTTTTTCCAAATAATTTCTGAAGTAACGTCAATATTTGGATGAAAATTGGTGTTTGGGAGTTTTTTGACATGAGAAATTTGATTTTGATGTCAATATGACTCCTACTTGTAGAGGGCGCCACCTACATATTTTTAACTGGTTTGAAGTGTAATAACTTTTCGTCCGTACCTGTATAAAATTAGTGAATAAAAAATATAAATTTAGGACATTTTTTACGTAAAAAAGATCTCTTGGTAAAAATCGCTACAAGAAATGGTTCTCGAGATATTTGGAATCGAAATTATCAAGACCTATCATCATTGACATAAATCAAGCATGTTGACTAACAGTTATTAAACTGAAATCATAAATTTGAAATGTTTTTGTGTCAAAAGTTCAACAGAAACTGTTTTATCATCATTTTTTCGTAGAATTATGATTAATTTAAAAAAATAAAAATTTTCGAAATTTATTATTTCAGTCAAATAACTATCTACTCAACGTGTTTATTTTTTTTTGTCAATAATTATATGTATTGAGTATTTCCATTCGAAATATCTAGAGAACAGTTGCTCGTAGCGATTTTCAGTAAGAGACATTTTTTACGTAAAATGTCACGGAAATGTACATTTTTTCACCCAGTAGTTTTATACAAGTACGGACGAAAAGTTATTACACTTCATAACAGTTAAAACACATGTAGGTGGCGCCCACTACAAGTAGGAGTCATATTGACATCAAAATCAAATTTTTCATGCCAAAAAAACCCCAGATACCAATTTTCATCCAAATATTGACGTTACTTCAGAAATTATTTGGAAAAAATCGAAATAAAAATGATGTTTCTACCCAGGTTCTCCGAAATTAACCATTTTAGGACGTACATTTATTTGAACTTTTTTATTTATTTTTACTTGCAGAATATGCTGCTAAAGTTTCCGGAATACAGTTCGGACCACCCTGTATATTAATATACATCATTATATTAATATACTTTCCGAGTAAATATGTGAGGTAAATTTAACAGATAGTGTCCCCCAAATATGCTTGTGTCAATTTAGTTTGTCAATATGAACTATATCAAAAGGCCGCATTAATGAAGTTATTCCTCTATTACAGAGGCTGATAATGGAACATAATTTATATCGCGATTGTTGCTACGTCCTGGGGCATTGTTTAAAGGATACATGTTCATTTAAGCTCAGCTATGTGCGAAGCGGCCTATCTCCTGGACCAATAATTAACGATTCATACTGAGTAATTCTTTTTTTCACCTTTGGGCAATTTAGAGTATAGCAATCTAGTAAATTTCACTAATTAGCTATTTGTCTTTAACTTAATTTGCTACGGTTAAAGTACAAAATACTAATCTTATGATAGTAATTTTGGTTCTGTCAGTTCTGTTTAGCACTATGTTAGAATGCACTGCTGTAACACTTCAGTACACTAGTTGATGTGCTGATGGAGCCTCTCTTCATGTCTTATGGCATATTTTCTGATGACGTTGTCGACATCATCCACTTCTATGTCCTTATGTAGATTGCCATTGCGAATGTACCGCGGTGCGTCAACTATACCTCGTAGTACCTTGTTTTGGAATTTTTGGATAATATTTCGGTTGCTTTGTTTGGTACAACCCCAGAGTTTGAATACCATAAGTCCATATTGGCTTCAGAACTTGTTGATAAAGCAAAAGCTTATTATATATTGACAGGGTTAAATGTCGCCCTAGTAACCAGTACACTTTCCTGTGTGTCCTTTCCACATTTTTTCTTTGCGTGCGATTTCCACCTGAGTTATAAGTGTCATGCCAAGATATTTCGCTGTATTTTCGTAAGGAACTACTTGTTGATTCATATATAGGGTGGTCCGAACTGAATTCCGCAGCATATTCTGCAAACTTCAGCAGCATATTCTGCAAATAAAAATAAGTAAAGTTCGTATGTACTAAAATGTCGGTCAAAGAATGCCTAGAGAAGCTCAACAAATTAGGCAAAGAAAATAAAGTCCTCCTACTCTGGGTGCTTGCTAACCAAGGGATAGAATGCAATGAAAAAGAAAATGATCTAGCGAGGAAAGGAGCGAACACTCCACTAACTGGACCAGAACCGTTCTGTTTTCCGTTTTCCAAACGGGAACCAACTGAAAGCGGAACTGAAGAATCTGAAAGACTCCATCCGTAACTTGGAATGGGTGTCCTCCAACGGTCTAAGACACTCGAAAAAGTTCCTCAGAACTTACGACGAGAAAAATCAAAGGTTTTCTTTGATTTAAGTAAAAACAATCTTCGGATTGTCACGGGATTTCTAACAGGACACTGTCTCCTCAACGAACACCTCAGTAGGTTGAAGCTGAGAAACAACGGCGAATGCAGATTCTGTGGGGAAAATGGGGAAGTACCAGAACACCTTTTCACTGAGTGCGCCGACACGGCGACCATTCGTGCCATGAACTTTGGTACGGCTGATGTCGAGGATGGAGAGCTGGCCTCTGTGGAGCTGTCTCAGATTCTGACTTTTGTTAAAGCCCTGAGACTGTATGATGAGTTATAACTCGTTATAACTCAAGAAAGGAGAACACACAATAGATCTGTAAGGTCGCGGTGATTAACTCCCCTCCTAAACATTCTACATGTACTAAAATGCGTCGAGAAGCTGAACAAATTGGGTATATAAAATAAAGTACTCCTACTCTGGACGCCAATGAAAAAAATTCTGGGGAAAATGGGGAAACACCAGAACACCTCATCACTGAGACATCATTCGTGCCATAAACTTTGGTACGCCTGATATTAGATAGATAACTAACTTCAGTAAAACCGTCTCAGATACTGGCTTTTGTCAAAGCCTTGAGCTTATATGATGAGTTATAACTTAAGAGAGGTGCCTCCTATACAATTAACAGTCTACAATAATTATACAGCGCTTTTATTTTAACTGTGAACATAGGCGTCGATTGTAATTTGTAAATCACTCCCCTGTTGTCAATCCATAACCACAACCAACCTTTTATTATCCAATGATGAAATACCGACAGGCAATATGTTTTTTCGCCGAAAAATTAATAGAAATGAAATTAAATTCAAAATATTTTTTTTATCGAAATTTAGGATTTTTGGTTTGGTTTGGTTTCAGTTTTTGAGTATGCATTTTTGAGTAGAACTATTTTTAGCTAAAAAAAAATATTTTAAAACAAAAAGTATTATTTGTTGTGTGAGTATTGGTTGCATACTATTCAGTCAAATCCGATGCATTGATTGTTCCGCTTTGAAAATGCACATACTTAGCAAAATAGCATTGCCCTATGTTCACAGTTAAAATAAAAGCACGATGTATTTGCAAAAACCAGTTTTTTTCTTCATTTTGTAAATAATTTACATATGGCTCAATTTAAAATAAGAAAAATTTTTTGAATTAATTTACAGTTTTATTCTCCCGGATTTAATTTATCTTAATAGGAGAATAAATCATTAGAAATATTAGTCTTATTTTCAAAATACTTTCAATTTATATCCATGTACTTTTAATTTACTTCGACAAAATAATAGTATAACGCACCTAACTTCCCAGAGATAACGGATAATGAACAATGACATAAAACCGATTTTAGCTTTTTCTATCAAGATTATCCAATTTATTACTTTCGCACTGCGCCATCGTTCTATAGCTCGACTTAATATAGTTATCTTATTTTTTATCCTTATTATCCTTTTGTTTTCGTGTACTATTATTTAATTTTAAAGAAAAATAAACAAAATCGAAAATAAATCATTGATTAAAACTGTAGAGATGAGTTTATACAAACTTTAGTACAAGTCTATCGATCAAGGAGGCATTTGTATTCACCAGAAGCCGCCAATCTGATTATTTTATCGGTTTCCCTTGGAATGACGTGTGCATTGTTACCCAAGAAAATGTCGCGGTTCGAATTTTATTCACCGCTTCTGCTTGTTGACTCTGATACTTAAGCGATTTTTGTTACTTCAGGCAAATAATGGAAATCGACAAATCTTACAGTTTAAATACTTACTGTATAATAATTAAAGTTATATCAAAAATAAGCATAATAAACCGTGGACCACTACTTGGAGATCTACGCATATCATCTAAAAACATGCGTTCATTATCTCACTTAAAAAGTTTCTCAGACAGTGTCTTCTTCCACAATTATAGGAAGTCAATAGAGAATGAGAATAGTCAATTCTGGTAATGTTGCTAAAGAAACATGGTCTATTGTGAATGATTTGAGAAACAAAACTTCTTCGTCTAGCAATATCTCTACCTCACCTCAGAACCTTAACGATTACTTTGTAAATGTAGTGAAAAATTAACTAATACCGTATGTCCTTCTCATGATCCACTTTCATATCTCTCTAATGACAATGTAAACTTACACAGTTTCTTTTTTTCGCCTGTAGTTTTAGAAGACCTTTGCAGTACAATTAATACCATCAAAAATAAATCCTCATCTGGGACCGACGGGCTAATTTTAAAAATGTTTTCGAATCTGCCAGAAAGCACTCTGAATCACCTAACTACTTTAATAAACATGTCATTCCAAAATGGTATTTTTCCAAAATGTCTTAAGACGGCAATAATCATTCCTCTGCATAAAGGAAGAGACAAAGATCATGCTTCTAACTATCCCCCAATTGCACTCCTTCCAACGCTATCTAAGATCATAGAAAGGTTGGTTAAAAGAAGGCCGGTATGTTTTCTGTTTAAGTACAAAATACTTACTGAACATCAATTTGGATTTCTAAGCAACAAGTCCACAAACGACGCTATGTTTTCTCTCCTTAATAAAGTTTACTCCAGCCTAAATAACCATCATTCTACAGCAACAATTTTCTGTGATTTTTCTAAGGCGTTCGACTGAGTAAATCATAAGATCCTAATTAATAAACTGCAGCACTATGAGTTCAGGGGAACATCTCTCGAATGGTTTAAGTCGTATCTGAGCAACAGAAGTCAACTTGTGAGGGTGGATACCACGTTGTCTTCTAGCAAGCCAATAGAATATGGAGTACCACAAGGCTCAGTACTAGGCTCTATTTTGTTTCTTCTTTTTATTAACGATATTGCTAACATAAACATCAGTGGTAAAATATGTCTTTTTGCGGACGACAGTAGTTTCACTTGGAGCAACAAGGACGTAACGGAACTTCATAGGATTATATCAAATGACTTAATCACCATTAAATCTTGGTGCGACTCGAACCTGCTGAGTCTCAACATTTCTAAAATTAAAGCTTTGTCGTATAAAAACTCGCTGCAGTCTTTTGTACTTAACAATGCCACCAATGACGTAAAATTTGTAAAATTCTTAGGGCTTGTTGTAGACGATTCTCTAAAATGGGACATGCATATCGATGCTTTGTCGAAAAAATTAAGCTCTGCCTGTTTTGCATTAAGATCTGTTTCTAAGGAGCTTAACTTGTCAGTGGCTAGAACTGTTTATTATGCACTTTTTGAGTCGCACCTCAGATATGCCCTTCCATTCTGGGGTACGGGTTGTGCGACTCAATTTGACCGTATTTCCAAGCTCCAGAAGAGAGCTGTTCGATATTCACTGGGACTAAACAGCACAACTCATTGCCAGGACTTTTTTAAAAAATTAAAAATATTAACTCTTCCTTCCTTATTTATATTTGAATCCGTTTGCCTAATACGTAAGTATGTACTACCGACAAGATCGGTAGTATTTATTTGACTTGTAATATGTAAGTAACTCTTTTTATTTCTTATTTTTGATTATACATAGTGAACTTATTATGTAACTGCTAGAGTTTAGTCTACGCAACAAATTTTCTTTTTTTATTAATTAGTATTATTCCCACGCACAAGCTCTCAAGCTTATGTGGAATAATTTTGAAAATATGTTTATAGTTTGTTATAATAATTGTACATATTTATAAATAAATAAATGTATAAGCTTCTCAAGAAAGGCCATCTCACACTTATCCACTCAGGAACGCGGAGCAAGATCTTTATCTACCTACCCCACGCTCAGAGTTAGTTAAAAGTTCAATATTATACAACTCGAAAAAAAATGCACAATCGGCCATTGAAATCAAATCCATAACATCATTTTCTTCATTTCGCAAAGCATTGAAATCTTATTTACTAGACAAAGCTTTCTACGTCGTAAATGACTTATATTTTGATAATCGAATTTGATCTTGTAAACGCTGGTCTAATGTTTGCTATTACTATATTTATGAATGACATCGAAATAAATTTATTTAGAGGTCATTGATATTTACTATAAACTTACTAAATATTTTTGAATCTTATTTTTATTCTTATTATTCTTTGACATTGTAAAAATTTATAAATGTTTATTTTAAACAATAAGCCTGACAATGTAATTTGTATAATGTTTTGTATTTTCTTTTGTTTGCTTGTTTGTTTACTTTGTTTGTTTACTTTACCTTTGTCTACAAATTGTAAAAAAAAATGACAATAAAGGCATTTATTTTATTTATTTATTTATAGTATTTCATTATATTATCAAGATTGTTTTGGCACACTTTTTATAACAAAATAAGTTTTTCATTCACAAGTTTCGAGTTTTTGCTTTTTTACATTTCTTAGTTTCATAAAGGTTTCACCTTATTCTCAAAGATAAATATTCTGTGCTATGGAACGTATGTGGAATGTGGTTTGTGAAATTTATACAAAAATGCAAATACAGGGTGGCGCCTCTCATACGACGCGGAGGCTCCAAGGAGAACGACACTTTGTATTGAAATGAAATTTTGTGAGGTTGATTTAGAGTACCTACTTTTTAAAAATATAGAGTTCTCCTTATAAGTCAAAGTTGTGTTTTTTGTAATGGAACACCCTATATATTAATTG
Source organism: Sitophilus oryzae (assembly GCF_002938485.1). Taxonomy (NCBI): domain Eukaryota; kingdom Metazoa; phylum Arthropoda; class Insecta; order Coleoptera; family Curculionidae; genus Sitophilus; species Sitophilus oryzae. The sequence continues at coordinate 48,485 of NW_022147569.1, forward strand.
ATTTTCGGGTTCTGAGTTATCGTGTTACAGACAGATGGACAGACAGAGACAGACAGACACCATGAAAATATTTTGTATTTAGGTCATTTATGACCCAAATAATTCATTTTGAGTGAAATTAAAAAAAAAATTTTGCCGATCTTAATAGCCTACCAAACCTGTTGGTATGGTCGGCTAAAAAATCAGAAAAGTTATTTGGGAGAAGAGAAATTTTAAAACAACTATAAATATCCTATTTGTAATTTAAATAATATCAAATATACCAGTAAAACATTTAAATTTTAAAGACACAAACAGTATTTTAAAAGGGAATTGTTAGTACCAAAAGGAAAAATAAAAAGAATGCAACCAAACGAAAATAATGACTGTCCTGACGATATTTCTATGTTAGATCCACTCGATAATACAGCACGTACAAAATAAATTAGCTGACGACGTGCAAACACTCAAACAACGAACAAGATCATTTTGTCAGTGTATCGATTCGTAAAATTGCTGTAGACTATGGTACGAGCTCAACAATATTTTCTAACGCTTTGTACAGTCTTGTTAAAGTTAGCGAACTTGTTTTATTGTAAAAAGAGCAACAGATGCATCACTTTTTAGAAAAATATACGTTGCTTCTGTTACATATTTATATATATATTTTCAGAGTCTCGATATGCAGGAGCTATTTTAGGGAATTGCTAGTAAATGTTTGAATATATAATTAAATTCTAAGAATGCTTCACAAAATTTGTAGATATTACATTAAAATGTTGAAGTTATCTACTAATCAGGCGACTTTTTTTTAATAACAAAATAGCGTATATTGGTCCATCACATAGCAGAATTATATGGTATTAAGCAACAAAACCATACACTTTTTCTATCTATTATATTCTTCTATTGTTATTTTATTATATTCTATTATATTATTACCTATATTAAATCTGCATTTACGTATGCTTTTATTTGTATATTGTAAAATTGTGTTAATTATTAATATCTAAGAACTGTTTTTAAATAATTCCAATGTTCAATAGTAAAAGAATGCTGAAACTGAAATATGAAATTGAGAAACTTAAATCAGGTGTGGAGCCTATCATTATATACATTAAACAACCTACTAACTGTCTGTATGGTATTTTTTCATTTTGTTTATTTTGAGATTCTTCAATTTTTAATTGTAATTTTGGTTGCATTGGAACATATGGCGGTTTGCAATTGTTCATATTAAAAACTTTTAATACCTTTTTAATTAGTTTCTTCTGTGTTATAAAAGTGAATTACCAACTTCATTTCAAAATATTCATTTTAAAACATTTTAATAGAGTGTCTTTAACAAAATGTAAATCATTAACTTTGTTTTTGAAAAACTTAGCAAATCATCAACATGTATAATTATAAAAACATTTGTTGAATAATACAAGCATGGATCTTTTCTAGAACGTTCAAAGCCTATGTTAATTAATGTTTCATTAAATAAAGAATTCCAACATTTTGCAGATTGTTTAAGACCATAAAGTGCCTTTTTAAGCTTGCAAACAAGATTTGGATTATTACTTTGCAATCCTTCAGGGGGGGCTGATACATATAAAATGCACATTTCCAATTCAAGATATAAAGATAAAAGTACTCCAATTGTAGTCATTCTTGCAACTGGTGTATAAACATTTTCCACTAAACTATATTGCTTATCCTCGAGCTACAAAATGTGCTTTCTTTTTAACACTTCCACTCACTTCATTTTCCCGAAAACTCCACTTAGAGTCGACGATTTCTACATTTTTTGGACACTTTACTAAATCCCACGTATCGTTTTCTTGAAGTGCACTCAACTCTGCGTTAATCGCATCTTTCCACTCACTGTCACTTGCTACTGCCTCACTGTAAGTCTTTGTTTATCTGTTAAATGTTTGTCTGTTAATTCTTCTATTGCATTCAAGGTCATGTTTAAATTTCCTTCTTCGTCCGAGGTATCATAATCAAGTTCATAGTCCGTCAATCTTTTTGGAATTTTCTTATTTCTTATACTTCTTCTGGTTACTTTTGTTTCATCATTCCTTTCTAACTTCTTATCTTTTTCTTCTCTTTCCACGCTTTCCTCAGATTCTTGTCTTTCCAGTAAATTTTCTTCACTTTCAAATTCAATTTTACAGTTTATTTCTTTAGAGTTTTCTTCATTTAATATAACATCTCGACCATGTACAATTTTTCTTAACTTTAATTCCATAATCTGTAGCCATTCTCAGAATATCCAATCATTACCAACTTCTCACTACGTGGGTCTAATTTTGATTTTCTTAGTTCTTTTGGAATTAGATTATAAGCCTCTGAACCAAATATTCTAATTTTTCCTATGTTGGTTATCTCACTGTACCAAACATCTGCCGGTATTTTCTTGTCTCCAAGTGTTCTTGTGTTTCTGGTTTATTAATTAAATATACCGATGTTCTGACAGCTTCTCCCCAAAATTCTTTTTTCAGATTTGAGTAAAAAATTAGACAACGTGCAAAAATTATGTCAAATCGCCTTCACCCACATATAGAAAGAATCCTTCCAGAATCGCAAACGGGTTTTCGCACCAACCGTGGCACCGTCGATTCCATATTTTCCATCCGCCAACTACAGGAAAAAGTAAAAGAGCAGCAGTCTAAACTTTATGTTGCATTCATCGATCTAACAAAAGCCTTCGACTCTGTGAACAGAGATGCACTTTGGGCAATTATGAAAAAATTCGGAGTACCCAACAAATTTCTTACAGTGTGTAAAAGCCTCCATAACAACAACCAGTCAAGAGTGTCACATCATGGATCACTGAGCAATCCCTTCCTGACTAATACAGGAGTTAGGCAGGGATGTGTCTTAGCGCCTCTTCTATTCAACATATTCATGGCAGCGCTCTCCATTATAGTGGACAGCAAACTGCAGAGGATTGGGCATTAGATACAGATATGACGGCGGTCTGTTCAAAATAAAAAACTGAGGGCAAAAACTCGTACAAAATTCATCACAGAACTTCAATACGCTGATGACTGCGCTCTAGTTGCAAACACCTTACAACAATTACAAGAAATGTTGAACACATATACCTGGGCATACGAGGCTTTGGGCCTTAAGTTAAACATCGACAAAACCAAAATCATGTGCACTCCCCCGGAAGATCATAACAATGCTGTAAAAATCGGAGAGGAACTATTGGAATATGTAGCGGAGTTTAATTACCTCGGCAGTTTGATTTCGGAAAAGGCCAATATCGACTCTGAAATTCAGCACAGGATTAGCAGCGCCTCAAGAGCATTCTGGACAGGGTTTTCTACAATCATGACTTAAGTACAAAAACGAAACTGGCAGTGTACCGAGCAATTATAATCCCCACCATGTTATATGGGAGCGAAACCTGGGTGCCGTACCCCCCGCCGACACATGAAGGCATTAAACAAGTTGCAAGAGAGACACCTTAGACAACTCTTAAGAATCCGGTGGTTCCATCATGTCTCAAACGTATCGGTCCTTGAAAAAGCTAACTGCGAGAGTATTGAAGCCATGGTTACAAAATCCCGCTTAAGATGGGCTGGTCACGTATGCAGAATGTAAGAAAACCGCATACCAAAATGTCTGCTTTACGGTGAGCTTGTAGACGGTAAGAGGAGGCCGGGTGGACAACTCAAAAGGTACAAGGACATTTTCCACGAAAACTTAAAGGGGATTAAGATGCAAAATCATTGGGAAGAAGCAGTTCACAATAGAACTCAATGGAGAAGAATTGTAAACTCAGTTAACAGCGACAACCAAAAAATAAAGAGGCAACAAAACAATGAGATTTTTGAATGTCCGGAGTGCGGTAGGAAAATAACATCATGTATCGGGCTTTTCAGTCACAGAAAAGCTCATGAAAGAAAACGCCTTGCGTGACCATCTTTTGATGCGTGTCGAATACTCGTCAGCGAGTAATGGCAGTATGTAGACAACGTGCTTTTTCCATTAAAGTACTATTGCATCTTTCAGCAATACCATTCTGTTGGGGATTGTATGCAACAGTATATTGTATTCTGATACCTTTTAATTGACAAAGGTTCCTAAATTCTATGGATGAATATTCTTCGCCATTGTCACATCTTAACCTCTCTAACTTGATACCAAACTTTGATTCTACCAGTGCAACATATTCTTTAAATTTTTCCAAAGCTTCATTTTTCTTGGCAAGGATGGATAAAGATAACATATACGAGTACAAAAATTTGAAAAATGATTCTTGCTGTTCTAGCATCAACGTGACTCTGAATTCTCAATTTGAGTATGCCGTTCCATCAAATGGCTTCACGCAAAAATTAAGATTAAGATTCTTTTCCATTTTGTTGTTTTCACGGTATGTTTCCACCTAGAATTTTGCTTCCTAACCTCGAAAATTTTTACTGCAAAATTCCACAGTAATTACTACTTTTCCGGTTTTTACTGGGTCATGTCTGGGCCCATAACCTATAGAAGGTTTATGGATCGCAGTAATAACGTTACTTACTGATTCTATAAGTTTTAATTATAATGATAAATTACAATAAATATTTTAAACAACAACAATACTAATACAAGTCTAAGTTTCTTCAACTTGGTTCGACAACCCTGTATATTTTGTACATTACACGAAAGTAAGAAAACCATTCTGATGAAGGAGATCCCTTAAGTATAAACAACATAGATAGGAAGAAAAAATTATGTGCAGCTGGAGCAAATAACAAATTTTTTATACTGTGCATTTAGGATTTTTAGGGGCTCAGATGTGAATGGTTTTTTTTCACGTAAACGGAGTCATTAAATATGCACTTTGTACTAGTTTTTGCTTCCTGGTATCACGAGCAAGCTTAAACAAGTAACTTACCAATCTCCTTGCGTCTTTAAAACAAGGTAGCCTTGTTACTTAGTTTAAGGACATTGCACTGTTTTTTTCTGAAAACCTTCAAGATTTAAACGATTAAAAACAGTTTCAGCCATATCAGTTACGTTAGCATTTTGTAGATATTTAAGGCCTGTGATTATTACATTGCATTCCTTATCTTTTAATAAGGATGTGTTTATCTTGCTTTCAAGTAATTTAATATCTGGTTTTAAGTTAATGTTTTCCTTATTGTATGTTTTTGACAAGTCTGAGGTGGACTCACGTGCTTCTTTTGATCATCATGTCACTTTAAGATAAACTCTGTTGAAGCCCTAGTGCTGGCTTTTTCCTTCTTTAGGACATTAGTACTATTCGCCAAGGCCTGGGCATATGACTTTGAAGCTGATTCAACCACTGATTTAATTTCATCCTGTTTTACATCACAGAGATCCAAGATTCTAAGAAAGATCAGATTTTAAGAAACTAATTTCAGTCAAATAACTATCTACTCAACGGGTTTATTTTTAGTCAGTAATGACATGTACAGTCCATCTGCTGGATCTGTGTCTATGAAAGGAATGCGGACAAAAAACACTTAAATAAACAGCAATATATTTTATACGTCGACTTGACGAGTACGTCACCGCAAATCGCTCCGCCCACTCATTTTATTGGCTACTTGCAAATTTGTCGAATTTTTATTGATGGGACGCGTCGTCTAATTTTTTACGAAAAACATCGAGAGAATATCGTTTTCCCTCTCACGGATACTCCGTAGCTACAGAACGAACAGACGTACTGTATTGACTATTTCCATTGTAAATATCTTGAGAACGGTTGCTCGTAGCGATATTTACCAAGAGATATTTTATACGTAAAAAATCACGTTTTTTCACCTAGTAGATTTATACAGGTACGGACGAAAAGTTATTACCCTTCAAAACAGTTAAAACACACGTAGGTGGCGCCCTCTGCAAATAGGAGTTATATTCTCATGCCAAAAAACTCTCAAACACCAATTTTTATCCAAATATTGACGCTACTTCAGAAATTATTTGGAAAAAAACGAAATAAAATTGAATCTTGTATCTCACACCTGTATCTCCGAAATAAGCATAATATGTATACACCCTGTATCTCCGAAAATAAGCATTTTAGGACATACATTTATACGAACTTTTTTACTTATTTTTACCTGCAGAATATGCTGCCGGTTATTCCCAGATATTTGACTTCCGGTGATGGCAGTATTTCCTTTCCATGTAGATGGATTCTTTCCAATTTTTTTAGATTTTGTTTTTTGGTGAATGGCACTACCGCGGTTGTGTCTGAGTTGATGCTCAGTCCGACAGTCCTGCATCATCTCTTAGTAATACGAGTCCTATTTGGATAATATTACACAGGGTGCCTTCATGTTTTCCCAAGCGATCATGACTATGTCCATCTGCATACCCTATGCAGTGTATTCACACTAGAGTTAATTCGTTTCATTAGTTCATCCACTACCAAGCTCCACAGTAGGGAGTAGGTTACTCCACCTTGTGGAGTTCCTTTGCGTAGTGAAAGAATGACACAATTTAAAGTCGTTTGTTTCCCAAGAAGAGGCATTTAATGGGGGGGGGGGGGGGTTCACGTGCACATGTGTACCTATTGACGAATTGTATACACACATGGCTAAAATGATTTATTTTATTTTGGACCCCATATGATTCTTTTTGTATTTTTGGACATATTGGCTTACTACACGACTAACGAATATAACGAACTAATATAAAATTAAAAATCTAAGTGCAACTAGGCTGGTATTATAATTTTATTTCATAATGAGTGAAAATCAACAAAAACAAATTTAATTTTAAACAAAAACTGTATTGCCTTCTCGAGCCTCAATGCAAGCTGTGAGACCACGTGGCATGCTCTCAATTAAGTTGTCCAGAAGATGTTGAGGAATGGTAGTCGCGCGCAGCAATTTTCAATTCATTTAAGGTACGGGGGCAATTCCTTTTGGCAATATGGCGTTTGGTTTAGCATGTCTCAAGCATGCTCGATCACATTCATATCTGGAGACATCGGCGGCCACCACAGTTTTCTTATACCTAAAATGCGATGGGGAGGAACATTATCATCCATGTAAAAAAATTCATCCGCCACTGCCCCTCGAAATGGACATTTTAAGGCCAAACAATGGTCAATTTTCTTCTGAAACCCAAGAGACCACAAATCGAAATATGCAAGAATTTGTAATAATATTGGGTCTGAACGATAAACATTGTTTACCATATCCATTTTAACAAAAAAATATTTATTACAGATTATCAAAGCTATGTATAAAAAAAATCTTTAAATTCCTTTCCGTATATTTTTAAACGATATATGCAATAATTTTGGCCATGTGTGTATGCATTAAACTCAAGGAATAAAAGGATTTTCTAACAATTTTTATAAACGATTATCTCAACTAAGGGTAAGATTGGCTTTTTAAATATAGTTTAGCAGAATCGTTTGCTCCATCGATTAAGGTCACCAAACCCGTAATAAAATTAAGGCAATATACCAGATCTTGCCAGAGACCGGAAGCCAAGTCCTCTCAAGAAACCTCAATATCAAGCGAGTAACTGAATCTGTAATTTTAGATGTTGCCAAGTCGAAAATAAATAACAAGAACCGAATGGAAGCCATGGAGTAGTATTTTGATGTGCGTGTTTAAATGAGAAAGCGGCATCACTGTAGAAACCATAAAATTTTACTCATTAACATTTAAATTAAAAATCTAGTAAAAGTTCGGTTGGCGGTCTATAAAAAAACGAATATTTTCTGTAAATCTGACAAAGAGTGTGTTGTCCAAAATCAAATATACATTAGTCCTGATAAGTGGTTTGTTTTTCAGGAAGCTGATCCTTTACCTGTCGAAATTGTATCATATCCGGGTGTTGCATCGTCGGACAGGACATAGGAAATCCCATGTAAATTTTAATGAGGTCAATTATTGGCTTCCCTAATTATTTTAGAGAATAATTCTATTTAGGTTTATTGAAGAGCACTAAAACCCACATTCAAAAGAATAACTTATATTTTTGATTAGCTCGTTTACGAGTTATCGCCAATTTCTTTTTAAATATTTCTCCTTTCTTATGGCCCTGTATTTACCTATGAGCACCAGTCAAGGTAAAAGATAACTGTCAAATGAAGTTGTCACTTCAGAAATTTATCTATTTAGTGCTTTATTATTATTATTATTAAAAACTCATACATACATCGAACATATTCGTCATGAATTACACTACCGAAGAAAAACAACCCGAGCAGTACAGCGTAACACACTCTTAACAAAAATATTTTTTAGTAAATAAATTTTTCTAAAAAAATGCAATATTCCGATTTAATGCGATATTCCGCAGTTGTAAAAATATATAAATAAATATGCACAAATATATAAATAATATTTATAAATAATTAATAATAATATTTATGTATTTGTGCCTTTTGTGAGGTACGTGTTGAGTAACTAAACAAAAAAAATGATTACAGTCGTAGGTTAACAGAATTGAAGTGATTTTATAGGAAACATTATAAAAAAACTCAAAATTTGTGAGGATGCATTCAATCACCACACAGGCTAATAAAACTACTTTTTCAAATTTGTCAAGCTTTTGAGAATGTTATTCCCATCATCAGGGCGGTTTGACTGGGTCAATTAGCAAAAACAACATCCTCTGCACCAAAAGGCCTTAAAACTAGCATCACATGACACTGGAATACAAGAAAATTTCCTTTTTAAAATATTAAAATACATATCCAACGACTACTTTTTTAAAACAATTTGTTTTTTTTTTAAATTTACTAAGACTAATTTCTACATTGTTGTTTCGAGCTCGATCAAACTGCATCTCACTTAAATGTGTGACTAAACTGCAGTTGCATCCTCACTTAAATTTTGAGTTTTTTCTTAACTTAGTTAGTCACGACTAAAAGTCAGTCACGACTAAACCTGCTATTTTTTGGAAAAATTATATAAATATCGAGTATGACATTTTTTTGTAGTTTTATCAGAAAATATTTGAAATTTTCGATTGGTGTTATTTGTGATCGCTGATATCTTTGAGACGGTTGATCTGAGGAACTTTGACCTTCAGACGTTTTTTCTAGAGCGTAAAATGTCCTATAAATCTTCTCGCGAGGATGTTGCGGAAAAAAACCAATTCGAAATTTTTAAAATTCAAAAATAATTTCCGCGTTATTTAAATGGAAAAACAACAAATAAATTGAGGCAAATCTTAATATTAATATTAAGGGTTCTACTAGGCGCCTCAATTTTTGTTTTTAAATGTACTTTCAAGTTTTCAACAAAATTAGTTTTAATCACCCTAATGTATAATATAAATGATTTATTAGATATGTATAAAAATTAAGAATTAATAAATATAATCTTTTATGTTGTATTCAAACAAAATAAAATGATTTTGTTTGAAAAATGTTATTTGTGACAATCAATTGTAAATTTAATAAATGCGATTAAATAAAAACGACTATTATTATATTAAACGATTACTTATATTTCTTACGTGTTACGTAAACGAGAAATGTCGAGAAAAAAGTGGAATATATGAAATTTCAGTTGCAAACTTTTAACGAACTTTAGCAGGAAATAGGGTGATTATATTGGGGCAATCCGAAAAAACACGTACAAGTTTCCGTTAACGAGTGTAGTTAATTTTCCACAGAATTTACTTTTTCACCGGACGAAATGGTCTATTACATGATTTGGTACAGTTTTTACAGCACGTCAGTCCGTTTTAATTTGAACTTCATGACATAATGAAAGAGTTCTATGAGAAGTACGTAATTGGAAAGTTAATTCCTTTGACTCACATAGGCATAAAAAATATTGCACAATTTATTGGCACATTAACGGCCATAATTAATTGTGAAAAAAATGCCATTTTCTTCCATAATATTTACTAAAAGTATTCAAATTAAGACAACTAAAATAAAATATCAAAAAACTAAAAGGGACAGAAAAAAACGTTGGGTTGGCTAAATTTGAACTAAAATTGAACATTTACTTATTTATTCGTGTCAATGTATAAAAACAAACAGAAGAACAAAGCAAACATAAAATTGAACACAGTTACAAACATAAAATTGCAAAAAATGTAAAACAATATATTGTATAAATACTAAATATTATCCGATCAAAAATTAGCAACATCGACGGCATTTCCTGTGGCCTGCAACAGGTCGTAGCGTACAAGAAACTGGACACTGAGGGCAGTTATATAGATATCTGGTAGTTTGTTCGATACCATACCAAAATTCGATTTGGCCATTTTATCTTTTGTTCTGTCAATCTCACTTTCTAGTCTGTTGAGGGACTTCCATGTTTTTTATTGCAGGTCCGCACCTGGTAGAAGGGATTCAGAAGGTGGGATCTATGATGCGATATCTGCATTTCTCAGTGTCCACAAGTTTTGTCGCGCATCGATGGAGATGCACCGTCGATACCAGTTTTTAGAAAGCTCTTTCTAGATTTCAATCTATTTAGGGGAGGTTGAAGTCCATGCAACGGATGAGCAGCGTTTACTTCCTGAGCAGCATTTGCGTCCTGGTGGAGCTATCCCTGCCAAAGTGTAGAGTTTGTAGGTAGGCGTGGTCTTCAGGCATCCTGATCTTATTCGACATGTCTTGTTCAAGGCAATCATGTGGTATCCACATGAACAGATCTGTACCAAACAGGGCAGGCATATTCATTATTTATAAATAAATTGTACAAACAAAAAATTTATTCATAATTGAACATTATAATTTACGCTATTTTTTTGTGTGCAATGAAAGGAAATAGATATCATGTAGGGGAACATCACATTTACAACAACGTCTTTTTGTTTTTTTTTACTGCATAAAGCACATCTTCGTTGAGTCTTTATTGGTACAACCAACTGTCCTTTTCCATCAAATAGGACGTCTAAACTCACTAGTCCACCTAGAAGTTTGGAATTTTGTGGGCCCGGTCTCTTTGGAGAGGAAGAAGTTTTTTTAGAAAGGTAGCTAGCCAACACTATTTTTCTGCGTACATCCAGAAGATATTCATTTTCTCGGAATATGTAATTTCATAGAGTCTCCAAGTGTTGACTACGCATATATCTATGAATTGTGTGAATAATGGCCACCACCATTTTTTAGAACGAATTCTGATTCTGTAGAGTGAAACTTGCTTATCCAGCAGGTCTACTTTACTCATATGTGTAAGAACTCTATTTTTCTATGCTACGTTTTCTTTATCTGACGTAATAACAGACATACATTTCAAAAGGTTTCAAATAACACTCAATACAGTATCGCCGTCTAAAACAGTATTAGACAGCGTCAGAGAAAGAATTGGTACGCTATTATATACGATACGGTTATTAAATTAAAACTATTAAAGTTTCTGAGGTTTAATTAAGGTTTTGTGGTAGTTCTGAATTCCATTGCCGTGCCGAATAAGAAGTTAAATTAAGGTGAGTTTATTTTATCTCACTGAGCAACTAGTTCGTTGTTTATTGTTTTTATTGTGATATATTATATTTCTGAATCTTAGGTATATTTTAATATATTTGATTGAATATTAAGAAAAGATGATTTGCAGATGATAATATTGAAGTATTTCTTTACAGTGATTTATTAGAAGATAAGAATATATTTCTGAATTTGTATTATCAAATTGATCTTGAATTATGTTTAGTTTTATTATTTTCTACAGTTAGCCTTTGTGGCGTAGTGACCCTATGTAGCGTAGTTAGCCTTGAAGAGTAGTTTGTCCTGTAGCGTAATTAGCCTTGACAAGTAGTTAGTCCCGTAGCGTAATTAGACTTGAAGAGTAGTTAGCCCCGTAGTGTAGTTTGACTAATGTAACTTGTGTATTTTTTTTGATAGCCTGTGTGGCATATTTTTTAGCCTGTGTGGCATTTTGATAGCCTGTGTGGCACTTTGATAGCCTATGTGGCACTTTGATAGCCTGTGTGACATTTCTTTAGCCTGTGTGGCACTTTGATAGCCTGTGTGGCTTTTTTTTAGCCTGTGTGGCACCTTGATAGCCTGTGTGGCACCTTGATAGCCTGTGTGGCATTTTGAAAGCCTGTGTGGCACTTTCATAGCCTTTGTGGCATTTTGATAGCCTCTGTGGCATGTTTTTTAGCCTGTGTGGCACTTTGATAGCCTATGTGGCATGTTTTTTAATAGTCTGTGTGGCATTTTATTATTTTATTTACACTTGTATTTTTAAGTTGGACTATTGACAAATCATTCAAGTACCTGTTTAATTTTAAATTCACTTTATTTTAATAATAACTGGTAACATTGTTGCTCACACCATGTTTTTTTCTTTAATTGCAGGTAGGTCATCTCGGTAGCCAGGTCATACAAGACTTTTGTTGCTATACAACATTTGTCCATTTGCAGCGCCCAGATCAAAGTTGGCTATTACCATTAGTAACGTACCATTTATTAGTATTATTTTTATTTTATATTATTAGTTGTATTTTATTATACAACGTTTACGCCCTTTAAATTTGTTTTATGGTTTTTATTTTTAATTTGAGTTGATCGCTTGAAAAAAAATTTTGGCCCTTTACATATGTGAATTATATTCTTGTATTGCTTTTGAAATGGAAATATAAATTTATTTTTTTTCTTTGCGAGAGTAGCGCTTGAGTAGCCACTCAGTGGCTCTATACTACTACTATACTAAAACTCTATATAGTAGTAGATTGTAATTAAAACAGACATATACGTGCTACAACGTATCAGAATAGAATGAAAATTAATGGTGTTAATCTTATAAGACAAGTATTCAAACATCAAAAGCTAATTTCATGTATAGTATTCCAGTCAATTAGTTGGTATCTAATTTCAATGTTCTATTATATTAACAATAGCCTGTAATTGGCAGTTTAATAAATAATATACTAATAAGATCACTTAGAACTATCTATACCGGGTGTTTTTCAAGTTTGGCCTACCCCATAACTTTTTCATTTTTTCAGATAAAAAAAACAAGATTTGGCTATGTTATCCAGAGATTTATCTGTATGACGTAAATCAGGATTGATTGACGTATTCACTTAGTTTCGGTCACTTCCTGTTTCAGGGGAAATGACTACCATTTTATATTTTTAAATAGAACCACTAATTTTTCAGTCAAGGAACATTGGAAAATAGATTTGATCGTTTAATGTTTTTCGTGACTTTTTCTGGCCGGTTAAAAGATGCTCAAATTGTATTTTTAATCATAACTTTTTCAAACGGAATGAGGGTGATTCATTAGCAGATTCGTAAAAAACATTGGTAGCGACTTTTGAAAAACACCCGGTATTTAATATAAAGCGTCTATATTAAATATAGACGCTTTAGATGTCACCAAATTGACTTATTGAAACAAATTGTTTTATTCTATTTAATGTATATTATTCATTTTCTTTGAAAATCACGTAAGGCAAAATTCTTTTACGTGTGTTTATACAAGTTGTTACCGAAATCAAAGTAATCTAATAACATGACTTTACTCTTGCGAAGAGCTTTGACGCAAAAGCGGAAGAATTAGATTTGCATAAAAAGGGAGTTTAAAATTTTGCTTTCCTAGACCATTTTGCGCCACTTTACTTAAATATCGAGAGACATTTCGAGGGTATAATAAATTTTATTTTATCTTTGAGCTTTTAGAGAACGGCGTTGTCAAGGTGAAATATGAATTTTCACGTTTTTATCAGTTTACGGCTGTATTCCGTTGTAAAACCAGGTTAACCAGGTTGGTAAACTACGGTAAGGATCGGTTTCTGAAAAATATCGGTAAAATACAGAACAGTTTGATAAAATAGTAGAACTGTCCAATATGTTTTTTTTTGGAATTTCAATATTCTTATTAAGAACTTTTACTTCAAGCTTCAAATGCTAAAGCTATAGGTGGAGAGGTACACATGAAATATTCATATTCAATTATTTTTAATACTATTCCATTAAAACAACTTTTTCATGTGCTTGACCGGTTACCAATAAATATTACCCTAGAATGTAGAATGGTTAGGAGGGGGTTAATCACCGCGACCGTACAGATCTATTGTGTGTTCCCCTTTCTTGAGTTATAACAAGTTATAACTCATCATACAGTCTTAGGGTTTTGACAAAAGGCAGTATCTGAGACGGCTCCACAGAAACCATTTGCGTCTAACCGTACCGTGCAACTCTTCAACCTCAACCCACAGTTCCGGCGCATGCGTATTGGAACAGCAGAAGAAAGTAATGCTTCAATATAGTCTCGTTTCGAAAGCAGCGTGTAGCTTCGTGTTTGAAGCTGCCGCTTCGGGAGCAACGCAACGTTTGTTGGATCGATCCCCGGTGGAGATAGAACTTTTTTATTTTTTTTACAGCTGTTTTTATTTTTTAAAGGTGTTTTTTTTTATTTAAGGTTAATGTACCACTATTTGACACCTTAAGGAAAAGAAATGCAACTTTCGAATATAAAGGATATATTTATTGATAAATACAAAAACATATGTAATAAATAGGCAATATAATGCTTTTAGAACAATGTGGGAGTAATAAACTTGGAAAAAACAGTAACATTAGTTTAGAAAACACTAACAAATTTAGGGTTGTAAGTGTCCCAGTAGTTGACACTAAAAAAAATGATATTACCAGTTCTTGACATAGTGTTGAGCCAGTAGTTGATAAAGTAACATTATGAGGACATTTTATTTATAAACATCTACAGGCCTGCTAAATTCGTATTTTAACCGTTATTTATCACCTGCTGCCGTCATATTGGGAAAATCGAGCTTATCTAATATTTGCTTAAAGTTAATGACACTTATGTCATCTACATTTAGCCTGAATGACGTTTTTTTTCTTATTGCAGCTAACCATTGTCACAACTTCAGCTTCCGTCTTTGATAAAACTTCTAGGATAATACAGTCATATTTTTGAATTCTTTTTTCCCCTGGAAACTCCACTAATATGTAGTCTCCCTCTTTATACAGGGTGTCCCAGAAATAAGAGCAAATATTTTAACTGGTAGTATAGTTCAACCCTAGAAACACGTCTATGAGGTTTTTTTGCGAAAAAAAATGTTAAAATTTAAAATTTTTCTTGACATTTTCTGGGAAATTTGAAAAAACTTTTTAGTGCCACTTGTTTATTCACCAGAGATTTCCCTTGCAGTGTTGCAACCTCATATGTTATCCACATTCTACATAGTTCTACATTTATAAATTCATAGACAAGTTTCTACTCAAAAAATTAGGAATGTTAAATTTAATCTTTTATCAGTGCTCATTATTAATAATTATAGAAAAAAAAACACATTAATTATTTTTAGTACTTACCCTTTCAATGAAAACTTAACAAAAACCACCGAAAATTAACTAAAACATTACGTTTGTGACGTTTACGAAAATCTTTGTTATGCTGCAAAATAACTTTATTTTGGAATAAATTTAATAAAATGATTCATCATATTGTTCACAATCAGGTCACAAAAACGAAATTCCTAAAATGTTTATCGTAATTTAGAATTCAATATATGGAAAACAGCCCAACGAATAATCGATTCATTTTTGTTTTGTTTGTTTTCTTTCATGTTTCTCTGTTTTATTTGAACCACTGATTTACAAAACACCTTGAAAAGCGCACATTACTTTGAATACCTTTCTGAATGAATAAATGTTGAGAATTATTGTCTCTTATCGCTACTTTACGAACTACTTTCAATCTAAGAAAAAACATGCTTCACTCAACAATTTTAAATACGTATTTATTTTTTTCGCTATTTTTTCGATGTATTTCGACAATTCCATTGACAGCCCAAGAGAGCCGCGTGTGAACTGGTCCTTTGAGTTGAGGCGCCGCCGCCGCGCCGTCGTGGCGGGCTTGCGTCAGGCGACGATGTTAAGCAACGTTGCCGTAGTTACAACAAATTCAAGACATTCGAAGCAATCAAATTCGTATTAAATTATAAAAATAAAACAAAGAAACATGAAAGGAAACAAACAAAAATGAATTGATTATTCGTCGGGTTGTTTTCGATATATTGAATTCTGAATTACGATAAACATTTTAGAAATTTCTTTTTTGTGACCTTATCAATAATCAATTAATTTGTGTTTTGTTTGTTTCCTTTCATGTTTTTCTCTTTAATTTTTAAAATTTAATAAGAATTTGATTGCTTCGAGTGTCTTGAATTTGAAATTCTTGAAACTACGGCAACCTCGCATGACGCAAGCTCGACACGGCGGCGCGACAAAGGAGCAGTTACCAGTGATCTCTTGGTTGATGGTTGTGATGGAATTGTCGAAATAATACATTGAAAAAATAGCGAAAAAACAAAATACGTATTTAAAATTGTTGAGTGAAACATGTATTTTCTTAGATTGAAAGTAGTTCGTAAAGTGGCGGTAAGAGACAATAATTCTCAACATTTATTCATTCAGAAAGGTATTCAAACTAATGTGTGCATTTCAAGGTGTTTTGTAAATCAGTGGTTCAAATTGTGATGAAGCCTTTATGAGAATGATGTGTTAAAAATGGGGACTGTTATTTTAGCAGTTATTATAATAGCATGTACAAGTAAAGCAGCACAGTGAAGTGTATTTTAGTTAAGTGTGTATCGAAAACGGGAACTGTCACAGTTACATCGATCTGTCATAAGTATCTTTTTTAATGTTGGGTAGGATTTTTAATTTAACTTTTTTAACTTTTAAACATTTAACTTTTAATTTATTTTATGTAATAATATCATAATCTTAAAAATGTAATGCATCTCTACAAACTTCTCAGGTGTTGTGATTTTATGACTTACTTTTAAACATATACTTTCTTGTCCATATGGCAACACAGTGCGT
Source organism: Sitophilus oryzae (assembly GCF_002938485.1). Lineage (NCBI taxonomy): Eukaryota > Metazoa > Arthropoda > Insecta > Coleoptera > Curculionidae > Sitophilus > Sitophilus oryzae. The sequence continues at coordinate 65,211 of NW_022147569.1, forward strand.
CGAATTAACTGAAATCCGGGCTTGATCCGGGTAATTGGATGTAGTTGACGATATCTGCCGGCGCCGGCGGTTCTCAAAATGTTGCGATTATTTTTTAAATTTTCAAAGTTAAATAACTCGCTTATTTGCAATTTATTTTAAAAATGGAAAGAGAACATATGTTTATTTTGACCAGATCTACCACCCCTTAAAATATTTGAACTCATTTCTGGGACACCCTGTATAATATCAGTTGAATTCGAGGGACCTGGAAATATAGGTACTGGTTGAATATCGTTGTCATTTGGAGCAGTATTACAAAAAGTTGAGGGACCTTGACTATCGGTACCTGATCGTAATTGTTTGATTGGTGTCATATGTTCAACATCTGGTGTATTAGTAATGATATCTGTTTGATCAACAGAATCATTTGACACTTCTTCATATCTCTCTTCTCATTTGCCCCTTTCAGAAATAAATGCTGATATTAACTGATTGTAATCATATTCAACTTTTTTGTAGACACAAAAAAGTGATAGGTCTTCCTGATTCCCACTCCATTCTTCGGTCTTTTTAAACTGAAGTAGTTTTAGTGGATCAATATATTTCTCCAAAAATTGTAAACCTTGCTCTAGTTCATCAATTTCTTTTTGAAGTGGTGGCACGGGGTTTAATATTCGATTCTATCTTGCCTGCTACAAGTGGTAAGGTAACTTCCTGGGGATTCCAAGGTACCAGCCCACATTTTCTGAATCTGTTTTGAAGTATCGAAGGAGTTAACTTTTATTGTAGTAACGTATTTAATAAAAGGGCACAAATTGACTTTTTTAATACAGCTGACGCGTGGTTATCTATACGCCATTGTTGTACCTTAGTTTTTCATCCCTCTTTGAGTGTTCTAAAAACTGCTACATCCATCGATTGGATCAAATGTGTTGCATTTGGTAAGAGTGCTGTAAGTATTATGCCGCTATCTGCACATAACCTGCTAGTATGAAGATTTAGGTGTGACGCATGTCCGTCAATAAAAAGAATTATAGGTAATGTGATATTGTTGCCTAGTAGGTTAGGTTAGGTTAGGTTGCTGGGGTTTGGGATCATATTTGATCCCTCACTCGGAGGCCTTGGGCCCATTGCGATACCCCTGTATTGTTTTACCAAACCTTCCTCTCATTCTTTCTTTGCGTTAAAGCACTTCCAGCTCTTTGCAAAGTTCCCGATGTCGCTGATGTTGGCTTCTGCTGCTTCCTCTAGTCCCTCCAAAAAACCTTGCCCTAAAGTTTTAATGCGTCGGTATTCCAGTGCCGGACAGTGGCACAGCAGGTGCTCTATGGTTTCTTCTTCCTCTCCGCATTCTCTGCAGTAGTCGTCGTCGGAAACTTTCCATCTTACGAGGTTTACCCCCGTGGAACAGTTTCCAGTGACGACACCTACAATTATGCGTACTAGGTCCTTTTTATGCTCTAGTAGCTGTTTTGTCTTTTTGCTATCTACCACTGGCCATAGTCTTCGAGCTGTAGCACAGTCCTCACGGTGTTGCCACGTCTCTTGCTGCTTGGCCTTGATGGCAGTTCCTATAGCCTCCTTCAGTGTGTTGATCGTCAAAAGTGGTGGGTCATCTGCCACGGCCTCTCCCCTGGCCCCGTCTTTGGCGAGTCTGTCTGCTTCCTGATTGCCCACCACATTGCTGTGGCCTGGCACCCAGCACAGAGTAGCCCCACCCCGACGCAGCCAGGACAGTGCTTCTCGGCATTCCATCACAGTTTTCGATCTCACTGATTGCATGGTGATGCTTCTTAATGCGGGCAAGCTGTCAGAGTATATCACTATATCCCCTATTGGTCTATCAGCAATTTTCTCTCGTATACAACTAGCCGCTTCCTTTATGGCGTAAACCTCTGCTTGTAGAACATTACAGCCATCCGATAGCCTCAAAGATCGTCGGATGTCTAGTTTCTCTGAGAAGATGCCCACACCTGTGCCCCCTGAATTTGCGGAAGCATCTGTGTAGACTGCTATCTCTTGAGTGTTCATTACTCGGTTGCTTTCCCATTCTTCTCTTGTCGGAATGCGAATTCTTATCTTTTCTCCAAAATCATGTTTGGTGAGCATATAGTCCGTTTTCTGGTCTAGCAGATGTGGACTCGGTTCACCATGATTTTCCCTATCACTGGCAATATCCTCGAGTGACCGTAGTTGGTCTGGTTCCACAGATTGGATTCCCTTAATCTTAGGGCACCCTTAGCGGCCAGATCCTTTACGAGCCAGTCGATTGATTGCAAGTCCAGAATTGCTTCTAGCGCAGCTTGCGCTGTGTTGTTCCTTGCTCCAGTTGTACCTAGAGCTGCTAATCGCTGTACTTTTGTGAGGCTTTTTCTATTAGTCTCTTTAAGTACCGCTTCCCACCATACTAGTGCTCCATAAGTGATGATTGGTCGAACTATAGCAGTGTACATCCAGTGTATAATGTACGGTTGCAGACCCCATCTCTTTCCAAATAGTTTTTACATGCATAGAATGCATTTATTCCCTTTATCATCCTTTCCTCCGTGTTCCTTTTCCAGGAAAGCTTCGAGTCCAGAATGATTCCTAAATATTTTGTCTCCTTAGCAAGTACAAGTGTCTTCCCTTCCAGCTTTGGTAGCGTGAACTTGGGTATCTTGTATTTTCTTGTAAACAGAATGAGCTCGGTTTTGTCTGGGTTGATGCCCAAACCATTCCTTTTTGCCCATTCCGTTAACTTCTTCAGAGCAGATTCCATGATGTCACTGATCGTCTGCAAGTCTTTGCCAACGATCAATATTACCACGTCGTCTGCATATGCCTTTATCCTAATTCCCTTCATTGTCAGAGAGGTCAGGATCGGGTTCATTACAATCAGCCACAGCAGAGGTGATAATACCCCTCCTTGTGGCGTGCCTCTTGTTGCACACTTTTTGGCTGAGCTGTTTCCCATCTCCGATGTGATAGTCCTGTTCTCTAGCATTTCTAACACCCAGTTGATGGTTAATTGCTCTACCTTTAGTTCCTCCATGGCTTTTTTGATCGCCTCTGTCTTTACATTATTGAAAGCACCCTCTATGTCTAAGAAAGCCACTAATGTGTATTCCTTATCCCTGAGGGATTTTTCAATTGTACCTACTACCGAATGCAGAGCACTTTCGACTGACTTACCTTTAAGGTATGCGTGTTGCGCAGCACATTGCTTCTCAATATCTGTAGTCTCCTTAATATGTAGATCTATCAGCCTCTCTAGTGTTTTCAGTAGAAACGATGATAGGCTAATAGGTCTGAAGTCCTTGGGTAAAGAGTGGCTTGGTTTACCCGCCTTAGGTATGAAGACCACTTTTACCTCTCTCCACTTCTTTGGAATATGCCCCAAATATAGGCATTCCCGGAAGATCCTGGTTAGTAGGGTATTGATGCTCCTTGGAGCTTTTTGCAGCATGATTGGTGTTATTTCGTCCACTCCTGCCGACTTGTATGGGCTAAATGAACGAATTGCCCATGCTACCCTCTCCTCTGTGATGGTCCTGCTGATCTTCTCCCTCTTCTCTGCTTCGTCCCCTGATCCATTGTCGTCTCTCGGCTCTTGCCGATCGATTTCGTTTGGTTCAGGGTCCTTGCAGCCAGGGAAGTGGGTCTCCATTAGAAGATTGAGGGTCTCGGCGTTGGATTCAGTCCACGAATCGTCTGGTCTCCTGATGTTGCTTGGTACCATCGGTTCTTTGGACAGTACCTTCCTCAGTCTGGCCGCCTCGTTGGTGTCCCTGATGGACTCACTGAATTCCTTTACCGATACCCATTTAGCCTCTCTTATTTTCTTTTTATATTCGTTGAAACACTTTCTATAAACGTCCCAACTTTCTTCCGTTTTCTCCTTTTGTGCTTTATTGTATAGCTTCTTTATTCCTGTCCTAGTCTGCCGTAACTCCGCGTTCCACCACGGTTTGGTGTTTTTACGGGGTCGGCTAACAGGGCATGAATTTTTAAAAGCTCTAATAAGCACTTCTCCTAATTTCTCAACCGTATTGTCTATATAGTCGCGATTCGATTTCTCCGGCATATGGGTTAGTTCCCCTTCGCTAGAATACCTATTCACGAGTTTTTCATATTTACTCCAGTCCGTCTTTCTAGGATTCCTATAGGGTTTAACAAGCGGGACTTCTCGTTTAATCCTAAAGAGTATTCTCCTATGGTCGGAGAAGGATCTCTCCAGATCAACCCTCCAATCCTCGACTATCAAACCCCGTCCCTCCGTGGTCAAGGTTAGATCTAAAACTTCCTGCCTAATTTTATTTGCAAACGTTGGCACGTTGCCTCTGTTGCATATAGTAAGGTTATTAGAAAGTATAAAATCCATTATTGACTCACCTCTTTCATTGATATCCTTGCTTCCCCATTGGACGTGATGGCCGTTGGCGTCACATCCTATCACCAGCTGTTGGCCCATTCTTCTGGCTTCTCGAACCAGATTTCGGACCGCTTCCGGCGGGGGATTCTCTTCGTCGTATGGCATGTATGCTGAGACCAGTAGAAGTTTGAACCCCTTTTGGTCCTCGCACGTGGCCACGCTCAGATCGTTTGTGCTGTAATGGGATAGCAATGTAAGCTTTAGTGCTCTTCTTGCTACTATACACGCTCTCTTTTTACCTGTAATCTGTGGGTGAAGTAGAATGTATTCTTTTGACCTCAGTCCCTGGATTTTGTCTCTTGCGATCCATGGTTCCTGGACTAAGGCCACGTCCACCTTCTTTTCACTCATGAACAGCATCAAATCCTCCGTCGCGGCCTCACAGTGGTTCAGATTAATCTGAACCACCCGCAGCCCTGGTTGACTTGGTGCCATTCTTGTCGTTAGGAAGCCTCGCCTTTAGAGCCCCGAGACCAAATTTGATGCTTCCTTCCGATTTCCTCAAGCGATCTAGTGATGCCTCGTCAATGGCGATCACTATATCCCTTCCTTTTCCGTTTGGACTGGCGACTGATGAGACTACCCTCCAGTCCTGTGTCCATAGGTTCTTATTTTGTCTCGCCAAGATCTTCATCGTTGTCTCATCCTTCTCCGGTACTGGAGGAGGGATCCATAATGAGATCGTTTTTCTTAGGGGCAGTTGCGATCTGGGAATGACCTCTAGTCGGGCTCCTGGCCAGATGTCGTTGCAGTTGCGGATTACTTGCGTTAGGAAGTCTCGCGACAACCTGTTGCTGCAACCCACAACTTTGACACCTTTCTGCCATCCAGCCCCGTCGAAGATCACTTCCTCGTCGCTGCCTCCCTCCTTTTCGGCGATAGCCATCAGGATCCTCGACTCAACCGCCATCCACCTTTCGGGCGTCATTTTGCCATCTAGATCAGCTCGATCAATGACAGCGACCTGACATTCGTCCGGCGAATCGAAGCTAGTCGAGGGTTTAGCCCTTTTTGCTACGTTTCCTTCTCCCTCGCCAGACCGACCCCTTTTAACCGGTATCTTTTCAGATTTTGGTTTTTTGGGGTCTGCTGACTTTGGAGATTCCACAATAGCGTCGGACCTCTGAAGCCTTCTCACCGATTTGGAGGACGGCTTCTCCCCTTCCTCAGGAATCACCTCCATTTTCTTTGACTGTTGGTCAGCCTCGAATTTGGAGATTTTTCTCTCGTTGAGCTTGATGAGGTTTCTTTCCCGTTCGGTCAAGTCTTCCTTCTTCTTCAAGCTCATCTTTTTCAAAAAAGTCTGAGCGTTCCGGTAGACTTTTTTGGCCTTTTGGAACGCCGTTAGACTTTTCCTCTTGATGCTTTTCCCTTGGCCTGCGTCGGCTTCCGGATTGAGCAGCCCCTCCTCGGAGTCGGAGTCTATGGAGAGATCATCATCGGTTGTCCCTCCGATCTCCATATTCTCCAGTCGAGAGGAGATACTCCCGGCGCCTTTGCTGCCTTGGGTAGCATTCTCCTGTGCACTTGTGGCTTGGGAAGATCCAGCAGCCAAGTGTACCACTGCTGGATCACTGTCGTCGTGTGAAAATGAGCCCCCCCCAGAATCCGAATGGGGCTCGGCCACCTCAGTGGAGGTGGGAGGATTTCCCAAAGTTGGGCTACCTCCTGGGGTAAAATGTTCCTTTTCACACCCTTCCATATCGCCGGTTTGGTTGAGATGTTGTTGCACTCAGTGCTCGAGTTCGGATCGCATGCCGCGAGCTCGATGATGATGCAGTATGAGCTCTATTACCCAGCAGGCCATCTCTCCTACCCGCTGGGCACCATTGCTGCCGTTAGCCTACTGAGACGCGTCTATGTGCAATGACGCCATTCAGCGTTTCCCATTCCACGCGAACGAGGACGCCGGCAGTTGGAATTTGTGGAACTGTTGCCTAGTAGCCAAGGATGAAAAATGTTTGTAATAAACTCAAAGAACGTTTCTCCGGACATCCACCCGGATTCAGATTTTCCTGTCCCCCAATTCTCAGAAATACTCATAGCGATTTCCCTTGGAACCCGGTCATACCTAAATACAACCATAGGTGGAGGTATTTGTCCAGCAGAGTTACCCTTATAAGTATGGTGAAGCCTTCCTTTTTATTGCTGTTGACTTGCTGGTAAACAGTTTTGTCACTTTTTTCTCGGTCGTAAGTTCTGAGAAATATTACCCTAATAAAGGTAATAAAGGAAATCTGTCCTAGAACCATCTAGCACGAGTTTATAATTCTAATATTTGTGTGATAAAGTCATACAGAGGGGATGAAAAAATAAAAAAACGGTTTTAAACTTTTCGGTTTTTTAAATACATAATTATATTTAAAGAGAACAAAAAAGGCTTTTAAGTACAAGTTTTTTTACAAGGCTTTTAGAGTACATATACTAATATTGTCGATATAGTTCGCTTATTTCATTAAAAAATAAAAGAAAAATGTTTAAATATTTTTTGTTAAAGAGGAAAATGATCAACTCATCATTCAAACTACATTAATTCACTGTTTGCGTTGATTAATAATAATTGCTCCAAATACTAAAAAACTGAATTTTGTATGTGTATTAGACAGTGTAGTAAAAACTAACACCTTAATACATCATACATTTTTTGACGAATGCTTATTTAAAATAACAGAGACGTTTATTTTCATAACTTATTATATTGATTTCTTAGTCAAATCCACATTAATTTAGAATAATTTATTAATTAAAACAATTAAGTATGTAATTAACTAATTTTTGGTTCAAAGATTTAAATAGTTTTCTTTTTGTAAACAAATGGGCTTGCAATATTATTATTTTTAGAATCTGTACATTTTGTGCATATATGTTGCTTTAAAATAATGTAAAATGTCAATATTCCATGGGTATAGTGATAAATTAAGTCTAAATTATTAGAAAGTGCATTTTCTACGATAACTTGAAATAGGTAAAAATGGTATAACACAATTTGATAGACAATAAATTGTGCATCTGATTCACGTAAAATATACAGGGAGTTCCATTTAAATTAAACAAGTTATTGCCGTTTAAAGTTAGTAATTATTTCATATAAATTTTTCGACACTCTGTATAAGGTAGTATAATTTTTATTATTGCAATACAATACCTGATCGATAAATAATCTTCAGTGAATATTTAGTATTAAAAACTTTGATACCCTTGGAGAAATGGAGCCTTAAATTTTTTACTGCAATTTCACAAAATTGAAAATATTTCAAAAACGGTAAGGTTTAAGTGTGATAAATCTGATTTTACTTTTATTTCAATCGTAAAATCTAAAAATGGAATAATATACAAGGTGTTCCATTTAAAAAGAGAGTGAGAATGTCGAAATATACGTTTTTTTGCGGCATCAACAGTCGTATCTTTTTTTTACGTTAACTCACTTGGTCGAAATTTCTGACAACTTTTATGGAAACTCTACCTGCGACCGAAATAATGGCCTATCATATAAAATCTCATTTACCTTTAAAGACACAAAAACGACCCAGAAACATTATCACCAATTATTAGTTTTATTATCAGTCGATGAGGAAATTCGGTCGTAAAGTAATTTAGCTGTTAATTGACCATGTCCGTGTTTATTCTCACATCAGAAAAAGTCCTCGAGACTATTGACCTTTTTTCCCGAAGCATTGTCATCTACTATTGGACAGTAAGTGGCTATTTGTAGTCTTAGAAATTATTTAAGAAACGGTAAGGCCTGCCAAAAGTTGTGATGCATGGTTGCAAGTTCAGTTCTTAATCATCATTCCCTAGTTGATAGACAGTGCGAATATTATGTTTTCACAGTTCGATCATTTCATAACTCTGTAAGTAATAAGCCGTAGAAGCAATAGTCAACATTCTTTTTTTTCAATAGAAAATGGACAATTCCCTACATTTAAGTAAGTTGTTTAAAACGTTTCAAATACATTTTTCCCTAAAATAAAACGCGGTTTTTTGTTTCTCATCGGTGTTGTTCACACGGTTTACGTTTATTTTTATTGGTTTACGTCCAGCTAAAGAGGGGAACACCAAGGAGGTTGAAGAGTTGCAAGATCGAGTTGTCAGATTGGAGGGCTTGTTGTCAACGAAGAGGAAACAAATAAACAGGTTGAGAACTGTCCTGAAATCACATGAAAAAACTACTGAAGTCGCGTTGACCAATTTGAAGAGCAAGTACGACAACAAGAAATTGAGACGTGAGATTAGATTGTTGAAGAAGGACGTAGCAACCTTTCCTAGTAAGTGATATTTAAAAGAATTCTTTATTATAGTGATTTTCTCGAAAAAAAACGAGAGATACGCATTTGTTCTATTCCCTTTCGTGAAAATAAGATTTATTTTTTACATCAACATAAGTCCGATTCTGCTTTGTTTAGCTACGGGGGTTTTTTCTTCCAAATGCTTTTAGTGATTCGAATGAAATTTTGAGGGTAAAAGTTACTATAAGTGGGACATATTTTAATGCTAAAAAATGTCTATACAGGGTGTTTCAAACAACATGTGTCATCTCTCGTGGGGAAATTCTTTGCGTAAAAAAATTCGTCCCCCTTTTTCTGCGTAAAAAAGGTTTTTTAACAAAAACAAATAGTTTTTGACGCGTAAAAAATAGTTTTGTACCTGTAACAAATAGTTTTTTACGCGTAAAAAATAGTTTTTTACACGTATTGGATAAAAAAGATTTTTACCAGAAACAATAAGTTTTTTACCTGTAACAAATAGATTTTTACACGTAAAAAATATTTTTTTTGGGTAAAAAAGTTTTTTTTTATCAGAAACAATAAGTTTTTGATGCGTAAAAAATAGTTTTTTTGCGTGCAACAAATAGATTTTTACACGTAACAAATTGTTTTATACGCGTACAAAATACACTGAAAATAGGCTCTCTAAGTCGAAATGAATATGACTTTGACCCAAAAGATTGGCGCTTTTCAATAGGGCCAAGAACGACGTTTCTTTGCCCAAAGCATTAACTATCTTTTCATAAGCTTTAAAAAATTAGTTTAGAGAATAGAAGAATCTATCTGTCCAAAGTATTTCACTCTTGACCCAAAATTAATATGCAAAGAAGTTCTTACTACAAGAACAATAGTCTCTTGGATTCATGCAAAAATTCTTGATTGAAAAACATTTCTTGATTAAATAGACACTTTTCTTAAACCAATAGCGAATACCATTGACTCAACTAAAATTTATTTTGATCTAAGAGAAGTCTATACATCATATACAGGCATATTACGAGGTATATTATTTTCTGATAAATTTAGGTTTTCCTAGTCTGTAGTAAGTAAAGTTATATTATTTTCCTCGATAGTAGGTAGTTATTTCTGCTTCTTCACTCCTTGGTATTTTTTGGGGTAGTTCATCACCCTAAAAATTACAAAAAAATGCTACATCACGATTAATCAAAGTAAAGCAAACAAATTATTAAAATTATAAGCTTTGGTCACATTTTGGATTTTTTAATACGACGACTTGAAATTCTAAAATGTTTGTAATTATTTGCATAAAACAATCGATACCTATATTCTTATTCTATCTATAGTCACGCATGCATTATCTAAACAGGTGCATTAAGTAAATGTCTCTTACCTTCAAATATAGCAAATAAATGCTCTAATTTCCATTTTTTTCAGAAACTCCTTTAAAGAATCCATATATCCTAAAATTTGGCCATAAAAAATGACAATGCATGTTAATAACGATCACTAATTTGATATACGTTTAAAAAGCAGATTATGCAAAATTCCAAGTGGAAAATTCCAAGCAACAAAAACCGTGCGTACTATGATGTGCGACCTATGAAATGCGACGTGAGACTGATCGGACTGCCGACTGATTGTATATAGGTACCGTCCTTCGTCATCGTCTTTGCGTGTTGTTATTATTTTTCATCAAAAGAGTATTTAGCTATTGGAAAAATGGCCATGTTTCTTGAATGAAGTACTTCCTAGCGTATTTTTGTTATTATCTTAAAACAAAGTAACTTGCACTTGGTTGAATGAAAATAGATTCAAGAGAAATTTTCGAATTTTTCAAGAGAAGAAGTTTTCTTGAGAGTTTTTCTTCAGGCAAAATATTTTCTTTTACTCTAAAATAAATTCTCTTGCCACTAAATTTTTCTTTTCAAGAACGATGACGACTTTGGTTCAAGTCTATCTTTTTTATCAGTGTAGTTTTCTACCAGCAACAAATAGTTTTATATGCGTAAAAAACAGTTTTTTTACGTGTAACAGTTTTAAGCCCCATACTCACACTTCGCTACTTCACTTCCTTCCTTCGTCGCGTCCCTTCGTCCAAAAATCCTATATTTACTATAGGAAATTGTGGATTTTTTGCGACTGTGTGTTCCTTCGTTTACTTCCTCAAAACGCTCCTTCCCCGTACTGTCGGTTTTTGGACGAAGTAGCAAAGGAATTATCACGAAGACAAAATCTTGGATTTCATTCGTAGTTGATTTCTTAATTTGGCAGTACGTCTGTACAGGGTGTCCCATTTTCGTGTGTTTTGCAGGTTTTCTCGTTTATGAGTTGAAATACAAAAATGCGGTTTTCACATTACGATGTTACTTTTTTATGAAACTAAAGATGCTACATTAGATATGTCCTAGCTCTCTTACTTTCTAAAATACAGGGCGAATCTGAAATTATTGCATTTTTCGATCCCCTTTGTATCATAACTTATCGAAAAGATGAAAACGGTGTCCTGTACAGTTTTTCACGTAGAATGCAATGACGTAACTAGTTCTTTGTTGAAATTTGTCTTTTTTAAAAATGACTAAAACTTATGTTTTTTAAATGCGATATTTTGTATATTATTTTATTTCCTTGTTACGGGCATTCTAAAATACTTAAATGTTGGTTGTTGGCATGTTATTTAATAGAAGCACAGTTCAGTTTCCGTGTAGTTTATCAAAATATCACGATGCAAAGCAAAATTATCTGGTAAAATTAAGTTAAATAAAATAAGAGCCGTTTAGCAGTACCTAAATAAATAAGTATAGAGTATATTGTAATTTTAGAAAGGTCATAACAAGGCAAATAAAATAAAAAATAATATATAGAGTGTCCTGTTTAAAAAAAGAACATAAGTTTGTAAAATTAGGTTGTTTGTAATTATCTTAAATACCATAATTTTTTTTATTTGAAATTGCTGTAGGTTGGACTAATAGTAATAATAACTAATAGTAATAACATTTAATAATAAATTAGGTAAAATATATAATTTATTAATTTTATTTTAATTTTATTAATTGTGATTAATAAAATTGCGTTTATCTCAGCAAGGAGGCCGAATTCGACAAAATAACAAGAGATCACTTTTTATTGGCATTAAACGGCCTACTCAATTTTGATATCAAAAGAAAAAAAGTCAGTGGCGCACATGTTTTTTTTTTGTAAGATATTCCAGTTATTATCCATATGCACGTCCCTGATGACTTTATCGACACTTTTTTAGCATTAAAAGATGTAGGACTTATAGTGACTTTTACCCTCAAAATTTCATTCAAATCACTAAAAGTACTTGGAAAAAAATTATGATAAATCGAAAAACTATTAAGCCTTTAACACCCTGCAGCTGCGAAACAAAGCAGAATCGTACCTATGTTGATATGAAAAATAAATTTTATTTTTACGTGAGGAATCTCTCCACGAGAGACGGGACATGTTTTCTGAAACACCCTGTATAATTAATATTCAGATGCAAAACGTGCACAATATTGTAGATAGCTAAGTGACAAAAAAAACAATAAATCTGTGTTAAATAAATTGACTTTACTTTTGATACACATTTATTTACCTTTCTATATCTCCACTCCTTGTGTAAATAAATAAACACCTTCTTTGTCTAGTCCAAGCTTAAGACGGTAACCACATACATAAAAGCATTATTTATGCTAATTCATGTTCAACAAAAAAAGAAGAAAAAAAGGCCATTAGGCCAAAGAGCCCTGTATACTCAGATTTTATTTATCTACAAATTGGGTACTTAACCACCGCCCATCACTGACCCTTTTTGCCCTTTCGATAAGTTATAAGATAATCGAGATACAAAGGTTATCAAAAAATGCAAAAATTTCTACTAATTAAAAAATAAAAAGTATAAAAGAAAGAAATAAGAAATAAATTTGAACTAAGAAGGCTAGGATAAATCTGTGTGTATCATATTTAATTTCATAATAAGTAGAACAATAATGTGAAAACGGCATCTTTATATATCTACTTATAAACCAGAAACCCCATAAAACACACAAAAATGGGACACCCTGTACATCTAGCAATCACCAGTCGATATAAAAATAGATTCACGCACAATAGTCTTAAAAATGGAAGGAAAAGACAATATTGTCTTCATATTTGTGAAGAAATACATGTCTATATTTATTTTATTTAATTGTAGCGACAAAAATAAAAAAATAGAAATAGTGTGCATGATGCCTTTACAAAAATATCTGAAGAAATGGGGATTGACATCAACGTTTAATTAGTATGTCATATTTCATAGTTTCGATATAAATGACATAATAAACTTTACTCGTCTTGTACATTCACACTGATATACGAGTATCTTGTACATGATACTGAAATATTCGGATTTATTAAAAAAATATATTATTAAAATTCAATTTTTATTTTTGACACGACAATAAATTACAGTTTTATAAAATAAAAAATATGCGCCTTTCGGATTTTTTAAAAATTTTAGAGGTTACTAGATATTTCGCAATAAACATGTAGCTGCTATATTAAAAATATTTTGTGGTCTGTTGTTACATAATCGACTAATTTCCAAGCATCGAATGGACAAAATTTTTCTACATCTTTCGGTAAATTTGGCCAATTATATTTTACTTTAAGTCGTCTGACTGTTTCATTTATGTCTCGGTGTAAATTGTTTTTTCCTCTGTGATACTGTTCCAATATAATAGGTATTTCATCTTCGCTCGGTGTCTTGACAGTGTTTTGGCATATTCTTAATTTTATGTCTTTGTCAGCAAAAATATAAGATAGTGTTTCTAAGATAGGTAAATCTAGGTTATTTTCTACACAGTAGGTGTGTTAGTTGTGTTAAATTCTTCTTGTCCTTTTAAAAGTCCGTAAAATAAGTGTGCTACTACAGTTCCTGGATCAAACGGTACTGGGATAATAAAATATTTTCGTCCTTTTACCTTTTTACTGGATACTATATTTAATTTTGATTGGCTAAAGTTGTAGTTTTTTTCAAAAATGTCGTCTATTATTTCTTCATGTAATTGTTCCAGTTTATTTTGGCGAAAGAATGTTATTATGTTTTTATTTGATTTATCCAGAGGCTGTGAATTGGAAAATTCCACTTTTTTTTCCGAGTAATCGATTATTGATCTTGTCTTGTACAATCCTACAAATTTATTGTATTGTCTAGTAGCTTCTTCATCGGTATCGCTATCATCTTCTTGGTGTTCCTCATCTGGATTTTCGGTGTCTTGGATCTCATCTTCATTGGATGCTAGAATATTTATTTTCTTTTGGAGCTTAACACATTCTTGGAAATTCTAAAATTCAATTTTTATTTTTGACACGACAATAAATTACAGTTTTATAAAATAAAAAATATGCGCCTTTCGGATTTTTTAAAAATTTTAGAGGTTACTAGATATTTCGCAATAAACATGTAGCTGCTATATTAAAAATACTTTGTGATCTGTTGTTACATAATCGACTAATTTCCAAGCATCGAATGGACAAAGGAAGGAAGCGAAGAGACGAAGGAACGAAGTGAAGTGAGGAAGGGAAGTAACGCGACGAAGGGACGAAGGAGCCAAGTGTGAGTATGGAGCTTTATTGGCGTAAAATAATAAAAATAGTTTTTTACGTGTAATAAATGTTTTTTTACACGTAATAATTTGATTCACTTTTACAAAATTTATATTAAAATATCAATATTTTTGATAAACACGTGGACTGCTCACAAATACACGTCGCGTCGCTACGTATTTCTAAGGCTGAGAACATAGTGGAGCGACGAGGAGAGCGGCGAGCAAGCAGCGCGACGTCGCGTCCAAAACAAACCTGTGAAGACAAGTACGCGTGAACATAGTAAAGCGATCTGCTCGCCGCTCTACTATGTATTAGCACCTCGAGGCTTGCTCGACGCGGTATCGCGCTGCTTGCTCGCCGCTATCCTCGTCGCGCCACTATGTTCTTAGACTTAGGCTAAAAACCTAGTGGCGCCTTAGGCTAAAAACATAGTAGCAAGCCTCGAGGTGCTAAAATATAGTTGAGCGACGAGGGATAGCGAGGTACTTGTACAAATTTATTATTTTCATTTGCTTATTGATTATTTAAAATGTTAACAGTGGCTAAAAGTCTGGACAGTAGTGTCGCAAACATTTGGTTTATTCGAAACCAACAAACCAAAATGTGTAGTGTACATGAAATTTGTACACTACAACATGAAATCTTCAAAACCCGGAGAGAGTGTGGCAAGTTTCATAACCTTTACGAAAATTTGTTGCCACTTCTTCTCATAACTTATCTAAAATGTACCGGTTTTGGTGCTTACTATCTTTCTGATCCCATAAAATCTCTTACAAATACTAAATCTATTAATTTTTGAGAATCTATCATTTTCTACAGCGCGACAGAGCGACGAAAACAAAATTATTTGAATCGATCTCGCCGCTCGATCTAACCGCTCGAGCAGATCGCTTTACTATGTTCGCACGTACTTGTCTTTTTACTCCCAGCGCGCGTTAAGAAATTTCACTCCAAAAAGTTTCATAAATCATGTCCTAATAGTATAGTAATAACTAGTAATATTTACTATTCTATTATATAATTATTTATTATATTATATTAAAATTATAACAAACCACAACACTACAACATAAATAAACTATACACATATAAACTAAAATTCGTAAAATAAATGGCAAATAATAATAATTATATTTACAAACACCATTGGCACTAGCAGTAGATTGTGTTTGTCGCCAAATATATGCCCTGGCCCGTCCACAATTCAATCCCAGCATCTTTTATCACCGTCTCTTCAATGCTAACCGCGCCTAGCTCGCCTATCTCTTTCTCACAGGACTGATTGTTGAACGGGCCGGGAATCGACGAGCTTGCGACGTTACTAATTGACATCTTGATAGAAACTGCAGACCTGCCGCGTTTTTTGCGTGTTTTTAAAGGACACAAATCGAAAAAAAACGCTTAATAGTGTGATGCAATTAGTCCAAAAAACGGTCTAACCTCAACATCCAAAGTAAAAGTTTCCCTCTAGCTTCAAATTGTTCTATACAGCCCACGGCAATCAGCAATTTGTTTTGTCTGAGTTCGTGCGTGCGTGTGTGATTTTTTTTCGTTTTCTTTATTAAAATTATGAATATGTTAGATCACAAATAATGAGATTCACTTTTTAAAAAAAAAATATTTTCTTTAAACACATTTATAATATTTTATTTTATTTATTAATTTATTTTAATTCAACGATAAAAATTCAAACGGACATACATTTACAAAAATAATTGGGTTTTAAATAAAAATAATGATTAGATTGACAATAATCGTGAGAACAATAGAATATTATTATGATACGTTCGCGATTTCGCAACGCGCGCCGGACGTGTCGCAATAGGATGTGGCCTGCCGGGTGAACGTACTGGGTGGACCAATATAACATATATATGAAGTGGATCAATGAATCTTCGTTATTATTAATTGAAGAATATAAAAAGTTGCCTATATTATGGGATGTTAAACATACTTTGTATTATTAAAAATCAAAAAAAAAAAAATAACGCATGGCAAGACCTTGTAAATAAAATTAATATTGAATATGTCGATATTAATGAAATTACTATTCTAAAATTTGTATCTTTTGTTCGTAATTTTTGGTGTTATTAAATTTTGTAAAAATTCAAAGTCGGGCCTGGTCATCCTTGTAAAGTTTTTGAACTGATCATAGCCCTCCTCAGACACTAAGTTGTTGCAGTAAATTATATCGATTTCTAAAAATTTGTGTTTGCCATCAGCGACGATGTTTTCGATTTTTCTTCTTTTTAATAATTAAGCTGTGCATAACAATGACTGCTGCCTCGACTATTTCTTGGTAGTCCATTATTTTCGCCTACACAACTCTGCTGTGCGCGCACAAATGGATCACTTCATTTGTCGAAAAATAAGTTTTTAATTTGAACGGAGCCGAGAGCGCGAACGAATGCCGTGCGCGCAAGCTCAGCTCGTGCGTGCTCAAGTCTAAACGCACCATAACACTCTCTGACATCGGATGGTGTCCACAGTAAGAAGTGATGAGAGACTTAAAGAAATATTTCAATTTGAATTATGTGCTTATCCTCCATCCCTCTTTGATGAATCTGGCTTGATAAGGAAGGGAAGCAAATCTTCAATGGTGACTGTTTTGGTTCCAGATTCAAATGAATCATCAATCAACACCGATTCAGATAAAGTATCCTACATCATTGATGGAGGCCACCTGCTCCATAGAGTTGTCTGGCGACGCCCAGCTACCTTCAGACAGATATGCAAGCAATACGCAGATTACATAATTGTTCATTATGGTCCAGCCATCGTTGTTTTTGATGGATACGAGCAAGGCAACACAAAAGATGAAGAACACTTACGTAGATAACGTTCTACCACTAACATTGAACTAAAAGTAGAAGACTCAATCCATGTTAATATCAACCAAAGTGAATTTTTAACTAACGCTAAAAACAAAATGGGGTTTATGTCTCTATTTACCGACTTTGTTTTAACTGCCGCGCTTTTATTAAACCTTACTATCTTACTCTCAGTATTTTTACGCTTCTAAGCCTCTTTTGGACTAAAAGACGATTGTACAATAATTTTTAATAAAATCGTTTAGTTATTTCTCTTTAAACAGTAGTTAAAATTTTATTTTTCCAAAAAATCTAAAAAATACAAAAAAATCTATTTTTACACTTTTTGTAACTCTGGAACCATTCATTTTAGCAAGATTATGTATAGGACCATTTTTATCGCAATTTGATGTAGATTATTTTTGTATATAACACTTTGCGCTAAACTGCATAGTTTCCGAAATATTTAAGAAAAACTGATAAAAAGGACTTATTTACCAACTTCTTCCCCCCTCCCCCTCAAACCCGACGCTTAAAATGGTATAACTTTTTACCAAACAATATGTGGACTGTATAGAACAATTTGGAGCTAAAGGGAAACTTTTACTTTAGATGTTGAAGTTTGGATCTAACTGCACCGTACTATGGTGCCGTACTGCACCGTACGTTTTACTAATTAAAACGGTAAAATCGCAAAAAGCGCTTGAGACGCAAAAAACGCAAACCGCTTTCTGCGTGGCCGTGGGCTTACATTTTAATTCTGTAAATTTTTCTGATTTTGATCAAGGCGACAAATTCTTTGTTATTTCTTTCAGGTGTGAGAGCATGGTTCGCGGGTCGATGCGAGTATTACGTAGCGCAAGTAGACGAGCTGCAACAGGAATTTGACTCCATCAAAGACGAAAACCAAACTATAACTGAGATCTTTAATATGGCCGCTCAACAAAATCTCACCCTCACGCAACGTTTGACGGAGTTGGACGATGACAGGGTAGTGTGGGATGCCTGGAGATCCGACAATAGCTCCTAGACACAGAACGGGTCCGACCATAAAGTAAGTAAAATAAAAGAGTATTTGAAAGGTTGTCTAACTTGGCTGCATATATATAATATGTGCTGCTATAATGTTGCATAATTCAGTTAGGGCTCCAAAGCGTCGCCACTAAAGTCTCACCGAAGCTTCGGCTTCGGCCACCTTCAGCCAATAACACAGGTCTACAATGATTTTGGTGCCGCCAAAACTAAAACTGATTTTAAGTATATTAGATACCCTGATTCTACCAGTATACTTCCTTTTTTAATGCTACGTGTAGTTTTCGAGAAATTTCAGGTATAACAAAAAAGGAAAATCAACAATTTTAAATTAATTAATGAGATTATTCTGCAAGCTAAAAGCTACTTTTTTTATTTTCTACCCTGGTGGTCCTAAAAAGGAGCGGATGACACGATGAAGGTACTTGGACTAGGCACACTTGGATGTTGGCATATAACTGTACTTGTAATAATACTGCGCGCGTCTCACTTGTACGCTGCTTGTATAGTATTGACTTTTTGATCAAAGTTTTAATATCAAAGTTGCATCAAAGTAAGTAGGCTGGCTTCCAACTTACTTGGATGCTTCGAAGCCGTCCAAGTCAACTTTGATAAAACATTTGATACCATCTAAACAGCGTAGAAGTGAACATTTATACACAGGGTGACTATTTGAAAACGAACAGTATTTAATATTGCCTCTACCGATGATAGTATGAAAATTTGGCGAAACACGTCAATTTACATATCAAGGGGGACAATCTTTGAGGCATTTGTTGTCGTGTTACTTTCAACCCCTTGACCCCCAGGGCACCTACCCCTAAAATTTTAAATAGCAACCCCTATTTCTTTTACCATTTTTGTGTTTCTTATAGAATTCTACATAAACTGCATTATTTTTTGGAGAATTTTATAAGGAGCACAGAAATGGTAAAAGAAATAGGGGTTGTCATTTAAAATTTTAGGGGTAGGTGCCCTGGGGGTCAAAGGGTTGAAAGTAACACGACAACAAATGCCTCAAAAATTGTCCCCCTTGATATGTAAATTGACGTATTTCGGCAAATTTTCATACTACCATCGGTAGAGGTAATATTAAATACTGTTCGTTTTCAAATTGTCACCCTGTAGGTATATTTATATGACAGCATCTGGTTGACTTGATCCAAGGCTTTAGGGTCCATTCCCGTATCTAAGTACCTGTGTAGATAATACCTTGATAACCCAAGGTATCATAATATTACATCGAACATTTTTAAAGCTCATTAACAGATCTAGAATTAATTCCTCGTAATTTTCAGCCTTCTTCTCTACTAAATTTTTCACAATGGCCAAAAAATAAAATAATGTGATGAAAATAATTTTTTTCTAATTTTGGCAATTAAAGTGACATTTTTCATGCTCCTTTGACGTATTGAAATATGTTCCGCTAGTTACAAAATTATCTTTATTTTCACAACTATTAATTAAATAAATGATTCGTGAGTTTGACGCTTAAAAACAAAAAAGAAGCAATTTTTAGGTAATTTTTTACAACATACACAATTGAAAAAATATAGCAAAAAGTTAATATCTCTTTATATAAGGCATAGATTCAGGAATAAGAGTTTACTTGACAATTACTATTAAATATATCGATATGTAACTATTTTTGGTAAATACCTATATTTATCAACCTGCACGTAGTTTCACTGTTTTCGCCCCTCTACATTCTTGGAGATTGGTTAACCAAATTATAACACGGAATTATGAGCACCAAAAAAAAATATTTTTTTTGTAGACCTGTGTAATAGCACATTCGACTTCGGCCAAAACCAGCCGAAGGTTTTGAGGGAAGCCCAAGGTTTAAATCACAAAACACATTTTACGGAAGAAGTGCAAGCGCTCTGTTAAATATTGGAAAGTGAAATTGACGTTTAAATTTGACACTGTTGAAAAGTCTACTACTGCTAGCGCCCCCAATATTGCTTATAGGAACTACGGACTATATCGTCACGTATGGCGGGAAGGTTAAAAAATTAAAAAATTTTAATTCTTTAGTTATTTTCAATTGTGATTTAAAAGATATGTTTACATACATATCAAATACAAAACAGAAATATATTTTTTCCACAAAAAAAATAATAAAATTAAAAGAATAATGTGACAACTACATATCAAGAGTCAAAATAATTTATATTACAAAATTGAAAAAAACGGCGTCATAGATGGCTTATGCCCGGTTTCTCAACATATAGCGTTATCGAGTCGATAACTATGAATAGAGCGCGGAGTTATAAGCATTAAAAAGCCTAAAATAAGCATTTAAAAGGCCCAAAATACTTCGAAAATAAGCACATAAATATGCACGTAAATTTAAAAAAGCATGAAAAAAAAATGAATATTTTTTATTAATTTAATATTTTTTAGTAAACGAGCATTAAAAATAATTATCCTGAACAACATAAACTATATACTTATATGAACAAACTAAACTTCTTCTTAGGCCGCCGCGTCGTCTCCCTTCGGAGGTTGGCGATCCAACTGGCTATGATGGTGCGTGAAACCGCACCTCTAAAAATTTCATTTGATATTCTTCCGAACCAACAACGCAGATCCTTAAGCCGGGAGTTTTGCCTTCTTCCCACTGATCTCCTGCCCTCAATTTTGTCTTCGATGACCAGTCTGAGCACGTCGTATCGATCACGCCTCATGATGTATTGACCGACGTACTGTAACTTCCTTTCCTTCACTATTGATAGGAGCTCTTTATCTTTGTCTATCCGCCTGAGCACCTCCTCATTTCACTCTATCTATCCAGGATATACGCAGCATACGACGATACAAGTACATCTCAAAAGCGTTAATGCGGTTTTCCAATGTCTGACTGAGTGTCCAACTCTCAGAGCCGTAGAGTACTGGTTTAGATCTCGGCTGGAGAAGAGGGTTTTCATGGAAGCAAAAATACGTCTGGCCTGTTCGATCTTAGCTAAAATTTGAGTTTTGGGGTCGCAAGCGTCGTTAACGAGGGCTTCTAGATACTTTATGGACGATACTTGTTCTACTACCTTGTTGTTAATTCTGAGGACAGTCTTTCCCGGTGTTTTGGAAAATACAAGAAGTTTAGTTTTGCTAACACTGATGTGTAATCCGTACTGCATGCTATGTTCAACGATGCAGTCCATCATGTTCTGAAGGTGTAGAATGTTGCGGGCAGTACAACCGTATCATCTGCGAAGCGAATATTGTTGATCAGGGGACCATTGATTTTGATACCATCCTCAATGCTCTCTAGTGCCTCACGGAATACCTCTTCGGAGTAGATGCAGTGTTGCCAACCAGAAAACTACGAATATCGCTACGTCACTACACAAATTCCGCTACTCCCCGCTACGGTCGTGTCATTTCTAATTTCACTACAAATCTAGTCTATTTTGGAATTATGATTTATATAGATACCATTTGGCAATTGATTTTTTTCAATATAAAAAAAATTACAGCAAAATAAGCACTTTTATTTTGTAACATATAAATATAAACAATAAATCACAAATAAATCCTTATCTGGAAAAATGGAAAATAAATCAAAAATATATTTTCTCTTTAAAAGATAAACATACACTTAAATTAACTAACTCTAATCGTGCTCTAATCTGAATCAGACGTGTCAGTGTCACAAACATTTTCTTTGGGGGCGGTGGACCTAGTTGCCTCATTTTTGGTTTTAAATTGGTACATGAACTGATTAAATTTTTGAAAATGGCTTTCGCTAATTGCATAACTCGTGCAGCATTTATTTTTGGTTGCTAAATCAATTTTTACTCTGAGAATATCACTCAGAGTATCAGGTGAAAGGCGATTTCTTTTTTTTGACTTAACATCAGTCATTATTGAAAACACTCTTTCCACGTCCGCGTTGCCGTGAGTTAAAGTAAGGATGATCAGAGCAACTATGCTGATATTTCTAAATAAATGCTCATCGTTAAAATTTTTCATGTCCAACAAAGTTGTCCAGAACGTAATTACATCATCGCATGTTAGACTTTCTTTTTCTTCTTCAGAAAAATATATTTTTATATTATTATATTCAGTTATAGCTTTTACGGGGTCTATTTTATTTTTAAATGTGTTACAAATTTCATCAATATCATGTTTTAGATTTACATTCAGAGCATTTTGCGGTTGTACAAATGTAATATTTTTATAAAATTTATCTTTAGTAGGCAATCTTTTAAATGCTTGGGCAACGGCTACTTGATAAAATTTCAAACACTTAAGTTTAAATTGTTCGTTATCAGCTTTGATACAATCTTTGAGTAAATTCATGGTATTCAAACCCACATTAATTTCTTCCACCGGAAGCAACACATTTGGATCAAATACATTTAATAGATCAAGTTCAACCTCACTCGTATAACAGGAGGGTTTGACAAAGTTTACACATAGTATCTTCACAAATCTTCTACTCTCTACATACATTTTATCTACAAGGACTTTGGAAGACTGAAACATAGCATTAAATGAATTAAAGATCGGAAGAACGTGTTTTAAAAATAGAAGATAAGCTTTGACATAGGGATTTTGCATTTCATTAAATATCATATTGCCTACTTGATTTTTATCTTCAAAGGCAGCTACTCGGAAGACTTCTAAAAGAACATCCCACTGATCAATTAGCCTTTCAACACAATTTGATAGTGCCAACCATCTGGTTTTGCTGGGGCTTATAATTTTAAGTTGAGCTGCCCGCATAAATTGTTGAAATTCTTCTAAAACTGACTGTCTCTTTGGACTTCTAGAAAAATAATTGGAGATATTTTGCAATAATGCTTCTATATTACTTGGCAATTCTTGGCTAGCGGCAGCAGCAATTAAATGAGCCGAGTGACACACACATCCATTTACAACAATATGGTGATTTTCGTTTAAGAGATAAGTCTTAAATGATTCTTTGTTCCCCATCATGACACTGGCGTTATCAGAGCAATAACCCACAATATTATTCACGCTTAAATTAAAATCAGTCAGACATTTTTTAAACAGGGAATAGAGACCTTTTGCTGACCCCTCATCAGCCTTGATGGGAATTAAGTCTAATAATTCGGTTTTGATTTTGTTTTCATAAATATATCTAACTAAAATACACAGGTACCGATAATTGCTGATGTCTGTACTTTCATCTACAAGAATAGAAAAACTGTTATTCTTCAGTTCACCACACAATGCCTCTTTAATTGTAGATGCAAGTACGTTTTTTAAAATGCTTGTGCATTTTGTACGCCTTAATTGCATATTTTTTGCGATTTTCGAATCACTAAAACTTAATTTACAAGTGTCGGTTACATGGTCAATAGAACTAAAACTAAAATTATGAGATGCAGCTAACAAAGTAAATCTGATATCTGCTATTATTAGATTTTTATCTTGTTTAGAAGACTGAAATATTTCAGTAATTGGTCTAGTTATTTGCGTTAAGTTCATATTTTTTAAATGTTTCTGACTTTTCCCATGGCTTAACAAATCACTTCTTTTGGTCCCTAAATTCAACTGGCATACTTTACACTTAGCTTTAGCTGGATCTTCAGTTGGTAGTAGCCATCGCTTAAAAATATCTTCTTCCATCCACTTTCTGGAAAAAAGTTGTTTTCGGCTTTTCTTTTCATCTCTGGCCAGTTCGTGCCTCATTGCCCTTTTCTTTTTCGGAGTAGATGATCCGCTTTTTCCTATATCAGAATCAGATAACTCAGACATATTGCGCCCCTGAAATGAGTGCAAATTATGTAATTTTTTATTGTGGTATTTATGCATATTTAGATATGTATTCTGCTTGAATGCATGTATATATGTATAAATCATATTAGCATACCTTTTTATAATACTAAATACACGTACAACCTACATTGCTTTTGTTTTGTTTACTTTAAAAGATTTTGGGAACCACCGAGAACTAGTAAATAGCGATCAGCGCACTAGAGCCTAGAGCCCTCTACCGCTCCCGGCGCTCTCTAACACATTTTACCTGGCACGCCACAGTGCCGGTTGATTGATTGATTGATAGATGTCGCTGCCTTGTTGATTTGAGTTTTAGTTAATAATAAATAAGATTAATATATAATAAAACACATAACTTCTTACTGCTCATAATACTTATGATAAATAATCTGTTTTAGAATGTTGACGTCATTACACGCGTCTAAGAGAATTAAAATATTCCGCTACGTCTTACTGTCATTTGGTTCCGCCGCCGCTACACCGCTCTTGACGGTAAATTCCGCTATGCGTAGCGGAATTCCGCTACGGTTGGCAACACTGAGTAGATGTTGAAAAGGAGTGGGGATAATCACGCCCCTGCCTGACGCCCTTCCTAATTGCTACTTCATCAGATGTTCCGCCATCCGCCCTGATCTCTGCAGTTTGGTTCCAGTATAACTGGGTGATAATGCATAAGTCCCTCTCATCCACCTCGGTGGTTCTAAGAATCTCGGCAAGTTTTTGATGCGACACACAGTCAAAGGCTTTTCTATAATCTATAAAGCCGGCATATATATCGACGTTCATGTCCCTGCATCGCTGTGTAATAACGTTTAGTGTAAAAAGAGCCTCGCGCGTGCCAATTCCATTCCTAAATCCAAACTGTTTATCGCCAACCTGTCGTTCGCATCTGTTGTATATACGGGTATGAATTATTCGGAGGAATACTTTGAGGACATGTGACATCAGGCTGATTAACCGGTGGTCATCACATTGAGAAGCGTTTGGTTTTTTAGGTAATGGGATAAAAGTGGATTTTAGCCAATCAGTGGGTATCTTGCCGGCCTTGTATATCGAATTAAACAATTCTGTAAGAATCTTAAGGCCCCTATCATCTGCATCGGCGATTAGCTTTAGGGTTTCCGCGTGGATCTGGTCTGGTCCTACTGCCTTGTTTTTCTTCTGAAGCTCTACAGCACGTTTGACTTTTTCCTTTGTAATATCAGGACTAGAATCATTGAGATTACTAGCTATGGGTGGTTGATCGGGCCGTGTATCTGCATAGAGCAACTCAACATACTCCTTCCACCGATCGAGCTTTTCCTCGACGCCCACCAAGGTTTTATTCTTAGCATCTCTCAGAATACCTCGGCACTGTTTACGTCCTGTGTTTGTAAATTCTTGGATATTTTTGTGGAGGTTAAACAAATCATGCTTCTTTTGCAAGGTCTCCATTTCACTGCACTTGTCTGCTAGCCAACGCTTCTTTGCTCTTCGACATTCAATTCGCTCAGCCCTGTTCAGCTCCTTGTACCGTCTAGTTTTCTGCTTTCTTCTGTCATCTATAAGTTGCAGGATTTCATCAGTCATCCATTGTTGCTTCTTATAAGTGCGTACATATCCTATGTCGATATCTTGCGTGTCTCTGACAGCCGTCTTTAAAGAGTTCCATCGAGATTCTATGTAACAACTAAACTATAATGAGTTATATACCTAATATTTTGCAATAAAAAATATTTAAATAACAAAAATAAATGAAATTAGGACTTCTAAATAATCATCGTTTTTAAATAAAGCAATAACTAACTGTTTTTCTAAATTTTCTACAGAAAATCCCATTCTCCTATCAATAAGGACATATTTTAAGTCGGAAAAACTTCGTTCAACATCTACACTTGTCATCGGGGCATATTTAAACTTCACTGATTTCGGCAAAAATCTTTGTTTGAAATTGTGCAGGGATACTCGGATATCACTGAAAATAAAAAAAAAACAGATGCAACTAATATGAAACAAAAACGACAGGTGGGAATTAATAGCAAAAGAGTTCAACGCTGGTTTACAAAGTGGAACTCAAAATGCCATCTCTTCTTGACAGCGCAGCGTTCACAACTTTGCGTTTGCGCATTACATGTATTATTGTTATATCGTTATATGGCTTTCTCAGAGATGCAAGTCATATTCGAAGATGCGAGTGGTTAAGAATAGGTATCCTGACCTGAAATGAAACCAACTATTCTTTTAGATATTATTTTTATATATTTATTTATTTTTTAGCCTATGTGGTGATTATTGACTGCATCCTCACTTAAATTTGGATTTTTTTTTAAATTTATATATTAGATAATATATCACATGATATTAATCTTGACGTTCCTGCTACTTCCAAGCTGCAACCGACCCCATCCAAAGCTGAAACAAATGTGACTGTTCCTGAGGCTACACCAACACCCAACAAAAAAAGAAAATTTACTGAAAAAAAAGAAACGCATTTAATTAAATACACTGACAAATCGTTTAGTTGACCGAAAAAAAATTAAAGATGAAACCGACGCCAAAGAAGAAAAAAAATGTTTTATATTTAGAAGAAAAAGAAATATTGTATATATACAAGAAATAATTAAAAATAAAGAAATAGAAATTAAAACCATTGAACTAGAACATTTAAAATTGAAAAATGAAATGGAAGTAAATTATATAAGAAGATTTAAAAATTAAAAAAATTGAATCAAAATTAAAAGAAGATCTTTTAAAGAAATAACAATAAAATTGTAAATAATGTCTATACCTTGTTTTTTTTTGAAGAAATAGTAAAATTATAATATATAAATACATAATATGATTTTTCTTGGAAATTTAAAGTTATTGAACCTTGTATTGATATTGTTACGTTTTTCGTCGGTTCCGTGTGGATAGAAAGTCACAATTTATTTACACTAAGTAACAAATAATAACGATTAAAATACTTAAAGAACTATATGCAAACTATTTACAACTATTTATCTAGAAAGAATTTATTTTGAATTTAGCGCGACAACTGTACTCGTCTATTTATTTCTGTCCTCTTCAGGCCCCATCCTTCGGTTTTATATACCCACAGCTAAAGAGTTCTCGAATAATCCATAGATCATTAGGTCAATAGAGAAAGTTTCGAATATTCTCGTATGTACTACTCCATTCCAATGGAACTCGATTGTTCTCGAACGTTTGAATGAATCATTACGGTGTCTTTAATGCGATATTAAGGTCATCTGGGGGCGGGACATATAGTTAGGTTAGGTCGAGTCCACACTGGTCCGCAAACAATATATTAAATTAATTTTCTTGATTTCTTGACTTTCTATAGACTAAATAATTATTTTTAAACAACATGAAAACATAACTCAGCGTTTTCGGAACTTAATGTCCCAAGGATTTTAATTTAAGAATACGATTTTTTTATGATACATACCTATCTGAAATGATTTTCAATTAAACTCCTTCTAAGTGCGTTGCCTCCTGCATTGTGCTGAACATTAGGTAAAATGATATCTTCAACCAACTTTTCTTCTACAACACCATCTTCAAAATAATCGCTTTTAACTAACGCAATATTATGCAACACTGCTGTTGCCACAATCACTAGCAAACTGGTCTCCAGTTTAGTTCGAAGGCCTAGAGAAAGACAAGCAAACCTTCTTTTCCAAACTCCAAATGAGCGCTCTATGCAATTTCTGGTTTGAATATGAGCTGAATTATAGTTAGTCTCAGCTACAGTGTTTGAATTTAAAAGGGGTGTTGATAAATATTCTTTACAGCTATAAGCCCTGTCACCTAACAAATATCCACCTTGATATTCCCCAGCTTCCAATGAGGCACAAAGTAAGGAAGCATTAAACATTGTGCTACCATATGTTGATCCAGGCCATCGACAAACAATGTCCCTTATTATTTATTAGGCCAGTGGCCAAGTACTAAAAAATAGCTTACGGCGGGAGCAAATCCGGAGAAGCTAGAATAAATTTTATTTTGTTTAGTTTAGTGTAAGGAACCACGTGTTAAATTTGCACCACCCACAAAGCCCAGATTTGGCCGCCATCTTGGAAAAAGTGGCTAAAATTCGGTTTATTTTTCATTATTTGTCAATAACTCGATTTCTATCAACTTTAGTACAAAAAATGTACAGACCAAAATTAAAGAAGAGGAAAAACTCTATAAAAAACGTTCTATGTACTTTTTCCGTGCGACAACCCGTTTCCAAGTTATCTCGGTTTAAACGCGCTAAATATATTATAAGCAGTTATTATTTCCTCTATTCTAGGCAGTTTTTGTCTTTCCGAGAACCTTACTCTTGTTGTTAAGCGGAATCTTTAACTCAAGGTCATGCACGCTGCTGATGAATCTGATGAGTTCAAGCAGGCTGATGAAGATGCTGACACATTAATTGTCAACACTGCAATTGAAGAATCAAATCACAATGACACGGTAATTATAGCCGGCGAAGACACCGATTTGTTCGTAATTCTTACTGCCTTAAATGGGTCTCGGTCGAATATTTATTTTCTAAAGCCAGGCAAGGGGCAGTCGCAAAGTTGAACGTATGCACCCCATAATATGAATCTAGATGCTTCATTTATGGACAACATTTTATTTCTCTACGCATTTAGTGGCTGCGACACCACATCCGCATTATACAGACAAAGAAAAAATGAAATTCGTTAAAGTTTTACAGAAAGAAAAAGAATTATTACAGACAGCTGCACAAACTTTCAAAGACCCAAATGCATCCCCAGAAGATATAGAAAAAGCTGGAGAACGATTTCTTCTTCATCTATATGGATCCAAAAAATGCGACTCGTTAGATAAGTACAGGTACCAGTGTTTCGTAAAATCTATTACCAAAAGCTTACCAAACCTAGCATCGTTACCACCGACCAAAGACGCAGCTCGCTTGCACTCCTTCCGTACGTATATATACAGTCAGATACAGCTATGGTATGGGAATGAAAAATCACCTCTGGATTGGGGATGGAAAAATTCAAAGAATGGGTTGATGCCCATTGCTACTTCCCAAGATGCACCTCCCCAAGAATTATTAAATCTGATTTCATGTAAATGTGCCAGAGGTTGTAATACATCTTGTAGTTGCCGTAAAGCAGGTTTGCGTTGCTCGGTAATGTGTGCACTTTGTCAGGGCAAATCATGTTCGAATAGTTTGGAGGTGGCAAAATTAGACGAAGATGAGTATGAGGACAATTTTCCTCTCACTAAAGATCAACGAAAAGAATATTCTGCACCTTATGAACCAGATCCGGAATATGATACAGATGTGGAAGACATTCAGGAAGATTATATTGAACAGCCAGTAACATAAAAAAAACGAAGGAACTCTGATGAACCTTCCACCTCAAAAGAAACCTAAGTTGACGACATGTAGACTTATTGGAAATGGAATATTGAAACCACTAAAAAAAACGCGCCGGGTACTTTACCTTAAGGCAGCTCCCTGAGAGATAAGGCGGTTAAATTTGATTTTTCACCAGTCGCGCAACAATAAAAATTTAGTCTGTTATTGCGGTCATAATGCAAATTGCGTTCTTCCATTATGACCGCGACAGCAGGTTACTGCCAACCAGTAGCAAACAAGTTTTTAGGCTTTATATCTCGGGGGTGCCGCTCAAGGTGGTGTGGAAACAAGTACAGTTAACCCCGGATATATTCAACACGTACAGTATATCAAACTTTAATTTTGTTTTCGTAAAATTCGATACTTTGGGCATTCGCACGAAAAAAAACCATACAACGTTTTTATAGAGCTTTTCCTCTTCTTTAATTTTGGTCTGTACATTTTTTGCACTAAAGTTGATAAAAATCGAGTTATTGATAAATAATGAAAAATAAACCGAATTTTAGCCACTTTTTCCAAGATGGCGACCAAATCCGGGCTTTGTAGGTGGTGCAAATTTAACACGTGGTTCATTAAACTAAACTAAACAAAATAAAATTTATTCTAGCTTGTCCGGATTTGCTCCCGCCATAAGCTATTTTTTAGTACTTGGACACTGGCCTAATAAATAATAAGGGACATTGTTTGTCGATGGCCTGGATCAGCACATGATAGCACAATATTTAATGCTTCCTTACTTTGTGCCTCATTGGAAGCTGGGGAATATCAAGGTGGATATTTGTTAGGTGACAGGACTACTAGCTGTAAAGAATATTTATCAACACCCCTTTTAAATTCAAACACTGTAGCTGAGACTAACTATAATGCAGCTCATATTCAAACCAGAAATTGTATAGAGCGCTCATTTGGAGTTTGGAAAAGAAGGTTTGCTTGTCTTTCTCTAGGCCTTCGAACTAAACTGGAGACCAGTTTGCTAGTGATTGTGGCAACAGCAGTGTTGCATAATATTGCGTTAGTTAAAAACGATTATTTTGAAGATGGTGTTGTAGAAGAAAAGTTGGTTGAAGATATCATTTTACCTAATGTTCAGCACAATGCAGGAGGCAATGCACTTAGAAGGAGTTTAATTGAAAATCATTTCAGATAGGTATGTATCATAAAAAAATCGTATTCTTAAATTAATTTCCTTGGGACATTAAGTTCCGAAAACGCTGAGTTATGTTTTCATGTTGTTTAAAAATAATTATTTAGTCTATAGAAAGTCAAAAAATCAAGAAAATTAACATATATACATATTTTGCACTAAAGTTGTTAGAAATCGAGTTAATGACAAATAATGAAAAATAAACCGAATTTTAGCTAATTTTTCCAAGATGGCGGCCAAGCCCGTGCTTTACGGGGAGTGCAAATTTAATACGTGCTTCTCGACACTAAGCAAAAAAAATCTTATTCCAGCTTGTCCGGATTTGCTCCCGCCATCGATGCACTTGCCGACTGGACTATATTGAGAAGTACCCTTTTCTATTGCGAAATATTTCTGCATTTTCTCCTCCAGGTGACTGTATAGGTACGTACCCATCAGTACAGCCAATGATGTTAGGAAATCTCATTATATTGTAGAAGCCAGCTTTTACAAGTCTAATTTCATTTTCGGTTTGAGGCATCTGGACAAATTGTGGAACAAGTCTCGCAATCTCTTTAGTTACTTTTTTTATAACTCTACATACAGTAGTTTTATGGATATTACCTACAATCATCACCAATTAAAATTTGGAAAGATCCTATAACAAATAAAAACAACTAGTTACATTGTAAGCCAATTAATAACAGTAAGCAAAAATATTGTGTAAAAGATATATAAGAACATACAATATAAAAAACAACTCACAAACCTGTTGCGTAGAAACGAAGAGTTATTAAAACCTGCTCTGTTACTGACAACGAATTCCTCCTAGTACTAATTGTCTGTATATTATCTCCTATATTCTCTCCCAAGAATTTTACACTTTCTTTTGTTAAACGAAATCTATCCCGAAACTCAGATTTACTATATTTCACATATTGATTGTCTCTTTCACGATAACGTCTTGGTTGTTCTAAATATCTAATTGATTCTAAATATTCTTCATCTGAAGACGTAGATAAGCTAGAATAATCCATTCAAGAAAATGTGACACTGTAAAAAGCGGAGAGGGAAAAATAAAAGTATTCTAAAAAGGCTTTAATAAAAACTGTAACGATACTAAATACTTAAAAAAGTTGGGTTACAATCGCCAAAACAGTGGGCATACTTTACAAGGCGCTTGCACCAGATATCATCGGCAGATATCCTAGAGATATCTGCCCATTTTCTTTAGATATCTATTAGATAACTTACGTAACAGATAGGATTTGTCAAATCGTTCAGAAACCCAGTTTGAAAGATATCTGTAGTATATGAGTGCTATAAGCTTGCTATATCTATAAACTTGCTAATTCATATCTACTACTTGAGAAATTGGGCATTAGAAATGAAGATATATATCATAATGTTGTAAGTAAAATTATATGAGAAATGTCATCGATCATCATTTTTAAGCCAACTGGACGATTATTTCAAACCTACAGTATATAATTTCAATATCCTAAAAGGAAAGAAAAAGGATCACCTTTCTGTTTTATACTGTGGTCCATTTCTGCCGATGGCTCATTACGTTGATCTTTAGGAAGATATCCATAAAATATATATTTTACTATCGGTTCTGGGATGATTCCGTTTGATTCGATGATCCTTTTCTGTTACCCAAATCAGGAGAATGACAATGAGCATGTTAAGATGAAAAGGAGGTTGGATCTCGAACGTTATAAAAAGTGGCTAATCCATAATAGATTGAAAATTAATATTGAAAAAGTTAAATATATATTTTTTAAACAAAAGAAAAAAATCATAAATTTACCGAGTATTAGTATTAATGGTGCAGTAATTGAGAATGTCACTAGAGTATAAAATATTTAGGGCTAATAATTGATCATAATCTAAATTGGGATGAACATATAGCACAAAAATTGGTGACCATGAAATGACCATCAGTGCTTTGTACCAGTTCAGAAGATACTTGACTGACCGATGAAAGTACAATTTTCACAATGCTTTTCTCTTGTCGAGATTTAGGTATCTAGTTGTGGCGTGGGGTACTTGTAGAACTGTTCGATTCAATAAAATGCAGATGTTACAAAATAAAATTTTAAAAATACTTTTTTGCTATAGTAGACTAACCGGCACTATGATTGTTTATAATGAATTAAAACTAAATTTCAACTAAATAGCTTATTAAAATTTGAACAGTGTAAATTTATTTATAAATAAGATATAAATCGCAAAAAACAAATATACAAGTGCAGTTAAGAGGAAATATTCACAGTTACCCTACTACCTCACGAGACGATATATGTGTTGCAGGGGCCAGAACAAATAAAGGAATGAACAACCCCATATCACGAGCTCAACAGACTTATAACTTTTTACCGAGTACCCTAAAGAATGAGAAGAACTATCATACATTTAGTCATAAGCTCAGGATTGAGTTAGCATCTTGATCTTGGAGAACATATTATGGTATGTACTATGTTAGGTTAAGAGATTAATTATTAATTTAGGCTTAATATTAAGTATTAAGGTAGTTATGTATGCTACTATGATTTTGGGTTAAGAGATATATTTTATATTTTTTTATTGTTAAACTATTTAGTGCTAATTTAATGGTAATATTAATTAATAAAGTAGTGTATTAATTTTTCGTTTGTATGGAGGTATATATATTTATATTTTTTTTTGTTAAACCTGTCAGATGCCTTGGTACCAGTGCTTCGAGCACTGTTTAAAGGCTTAAAATATTGTTAAGTTTGTACTATTATAGATTTTGTTACGTTGTTTAATAATTAAAACACACTCAGTAAATAATATTCTTTTTCTTCTTGCGGTGCCTGTCTTCAGGCGTTGACGGTCTCCATGACTATTTCGTGGAAGAGTTTTCTATCTTCTCCTGCATGAAACAGACTCTCCACCCCCAGACCGGTCCAGTTCCGTATATTTCTGAGCCATGACAGATTCTTTCGACCTACCCATCTTTTACCTTCGACTTTTTCTTGAATAATCAAACGAGGAATATCATATTTGGTGCCACGCATTATGTGTTCGAAGTAGCTCACTTTTCTGGCCTTGATGGTGGTTAACAGTTCCCGATCTTTGTTCAGCTGTCCAAGAACTTCCTCGTTGCTTGTATGTTCGGTCCAAGAGATTTTAAGAATTTTCCGGTAGCACCACATTTCAAAGGCTTCTATTTCATTTATATTCACGACTTTTAGCGTCCATGTCTCGCTTCTCTCTTTTAGCGTCCATGTCTCGAAGTCTTCGCAATCGAGTTTGCAGTGACAGGTTTCTATTGTGTATGTATACCTGCCAAAAATAATAATGAATATTTACTCAATAAATTCAAATATTTCTTCTTTTCATCATCCACTATAGACTCATCCATATAAAATTTTAGGTAAATAAGAAGTTCTTTAAAAATATCTACACAAATAATAATAATAACGAAATAAATTAATGCCGTTTAATAGCGAAGTCAAAAAAATCTTACAGGTTTTGTTGGATCAGTGCAGTGGTGGGTAGGTTTTCGCGCTTTGGATCTAATGTTCAAGAGATCAATTCCCACCGGGTGTACTTCTTTTTTGAATTTTAATTGCTTTGGTTAAATTTTGATTGCTGTGGGTTTAAGATACATAAAAATCGCAAAACGTTTGTTACGTAATACATAAAAATTTAATTTATATTTAGAATTTAAACCTTATCAACTGGTAGGGAAATAAATACTCCGAAACTGAATATTTAAAATATGTAGACCCTGTAGTCCTAGGTAAAATTAAATTGTTTAAAAATTAATCTAATCAGTAGAAACTATCTAATGAATGTAATTTGTGATAGATGTTTTGCACTCAACCTATTCCTGGTTTAGGTTAGAATATTTCCTGCTTATCCCCAGCAACACATAAATATCTTTTTCCGAGAGTAGCTAACTCGCTTGATTTAAAATTAGACCAAAAAGTAACTGGGTTATTTTTAAGTAGTATCATTGGAAGGCTTAAATAAGCTTTGAGATCAATTGACGTTTCATTTTGATTAGTTAGTAACAACATTTTTTGTGAAGTTGCCAATTTTTTGTGATATTACCATACACTGTTAGTATTTCCTTGTATATTAATAGTCTCCTACTTCCGAGAACTCTGCTCTAGTGCAGAACTACTTGTTTGAGCATCACATATTAATAATTTATCAATTCCTAATAATTTATCACCCAAATTTATTGGCATAAATAATAGCAATCGGATTACAATTATTTTTTTTAACCTATGTTATAGAAGGGTTGAAAGGCTTAAGATGTTGTCTTCAATAGCACCACGACGATTTGAAATTTCAGCGATAATTTATTTAACTCTTCAGTCTCTGATGTTAGCAGCTCTAAATTTAAAAGTATATTTTAACAGTTAACCAATTAACCATTGGAATGATCTTACTACACGTTAAGTGTTTTTCTTCGCTGATTTCTTTGGATACTTGGTTGGATACATTGAGCTTTAAAATAAGCATAAGTTCCTTACACATTTGTATTTCTACAGCTGTACAGATGGAGATTTAGGATTTTTTTCAGTAATATTGGTGTTAGAACTTCGGATAGCTCTAGAAATCTCTCCACGAAATAAAAGGTAATTCCACCTTGTTGGAACAGACTCAATAAGTTTTAACTTCCTGTCAGAGTTTTGTATTGCCCTTAACTGATCTGCAGCTGATAAGTTTTGTTTAAAATTAGTAACTATAGACATTATTTTCTGGATAATTTGTTTAATAGCAGCATCAACAGCAATTTTATTGCAACTAAATTTAAGATATGTGCCAAACATGGAAAATGCTTATTTTTACCAAAGGTGTCTGTAACACATTTAGTAATATTTGCCCCATTATCAGTTATAACAGCGCTGACTATTGGCAAATCAATCTCCCATTCTAGACAAACAGTCTGCAAGCATTCACTCAAATATTGTGCAGTATGATTAGAGCTAAGTTCTTTATCTCAATACCAATAGACATAGGGCTTTAACTAACTAAATAATGTACAGTAATTCCTAAATTGCTTGTTGATGAGTACCTGTCCAATGGGCTTTAAAATACTATATAAAGAATAAGTTCCCTACACACTTGTATTATTGCATTTGTACAGATGGACATTTTGGATAATATTGATGTTAGAACTGTACGGATAGTTATAGAAATCTCTCCACCATATAAAAGGTGAAATTTGAACTGACTGAATAAGTTTTAACTTCCTGTGAGAGTTTTGTATTGGTTTGGTTAAAATGCTTTGTTTAAAATTAGTAACTATAAACATTATTTTCTGGATAATTTGTTTAATAGCAGCATTAACAGCAATTTTATTGCAACTAAATTTAAGATATGTGCGAAACATGGAAAATGCTTATTTTTACCAAAGGTGTCTGTAACACATTTAGTAATATTTGCCCCATTATCAGTTATATCATTATCAGCGCTCACTTTTGGCAAATCAATCTCCCGTTCTAGACAAACAGACTGTAAGCATTCACTCAAATGTTGTGCAGTATGATTAAAGCTAAGTTCTTTGACTTCAATACCAATAGACATAGGCCTTTAACTAACTAAATAATGTACAGTAATTCCTAAATTGCTTGTTGATGAGTACCTGTCCAATGGGATTTAAAATACTATATAAAGAATTAGTACCCTACACACTTGTATTATTGCATCTGTACAGATGGAAATTTTGGATAATATTGATGTTAGAACTCTACGGATAGTTATAGAAATCTCTCCACCATATAAAAGGTGGAATTTGAACTGACTGAATAAGTTTTAACTTCCTGTGAGAGTTTTGTATTGGTTTGGTTAAAATGCTTTGTTTAAAATTAGTAACTATAGACATTATTTTCTGGATAATTTGTTTAATAGCAGCATCAACAGCAATTTTATTGAAACTAAATTTAAGATATGTGCGAAACATGGAAAATGCTTATTTTTATCAAAGGTGTCTGTAACACATTTAGTAATATTTGCCCCATTATCAGTTATATCATTATCAAAGCTCACTTTTGGCAAATCAATCTCCCGTTCTAGACAAACAGACTGCAAGCATTCAGTCAAATGTTGTGCAGTATGATTAAAGCTAAGTTCTTTGACTCCAATACCAATAGACATAGGCCTTTAACTAACTAAATAATGTACAGTAATTCCAAAATTGCTTGTTGATGAGTACCTGTCCAATGGGCTTTAAAATACTATATAAAGAATAAGTTCCCTACACACTTGTATTATTGCATCTGCACAGATGGAAATTTTGGATAATATTGATGTTAGAACTCTACGGATAGTTATAGAAATCTCTCCACCATATAAAAGGTGGAATTTGAACTGACTGAATAAGTTTTAACTTCCTGTGAGAGTTTTGTATTGGTATGGTTAAAATGCTTTGTTTAAAATTAGTAACTATAGACATTATTTTCTGGATAATTTGTTTAATAGCAGCATCAACAGCAATTTTATTGAAACTAAATTTAAGATATGTGCGAAACATGGAAAATGCTTATTTTTACCAAAGGTATCTGTAATACATTTAGTAATATTTGCCCCATTATCAGTTATAATAGCGCTCACTTTTGGCAAATCAATCTCCCATTCTAGACAAACAGACTGCAAGCATTCACCCAAACATTGTGCAGTATGATTAGAGCTAAGTTCTTTGACTCCGATACTAATAGATGTGGGGCTTTAACTAACTAAATAATGTACAGTAATTGCTAAATAGCTTGTTGATGAGTACCTGTTCAATGGGCTTTAAAATACTATATAAATAATAAGTTCCCTACACACTTGTATTTCTGCATCTGTACAGATGGACATTTTGGATTTTTGGATAATATTGATGTTAGAACTGTACGGATAGCTATAGAAATCTCTCCACCCTATAAAAGGTGGAATTTCACCTGGTGGGCACTGACTGAATAAGTTTTAACTTCCTGTGAGGGTTTTGTGTTGGCTTTAACTGATCTGCAACTGATACGCTTTGTTTAAAATAAGTAACTATAGACATTATTTTCTGGATAATTTGTTTAATAGCAGCATCAACAGTAATTTTATTGCAAATAAATTTAAGGTATGTACTTCCTGTGAGAGTTTTGTGTTGGCTTTAACTGATCTGCAACTGATACGCTTTGTTTAAAATAAGTAACTATAGACATTATTTTCTGGATAATTTGTTTAATAGAAGCATCAACAGTAATTTTATTGCAAATAAATTTAAGGTATGTGCGAAGCACGGAAAGTGATTGTTTTTACCAAAAGTGTCTAATGATACAAAGAAAAAAAGAAAACAAGGTGTGATATTGCGCAGGTTGGTCACTATGTCACAGGTGTACGGGTCAAAATTTTTTTTTCAAGCGGTCAACTCAAATTTAAAATAAAAACCATAAAACAAATTTAAAGGGTGTAATTGTTGTGATGATGTGTATCATAAAATACAACTAATAATAATAATACTAATAGATGGTACGTTACTAATGAGAATAGCCAACTTTGATCTGGGCGCTGCAAATGGAAAAATGTTGTATAGCAACAAAAGTCTTGTATGGCTACCGAGATGACCTACCTGCAATTAAAGAAAAAAACATGGTGTGAAACATAATACAAAAACAATGTTACCAGTTATTATTAAAATAAAGGGAATTTAAAATTAAACAGGTACTTGAATGATTTATCAATAGTCCAACTTAAAAATACAAGTTTAAATAAAATGCCACACAGGCTAGTCACACAGACTATTCAAAAAAAAATATGCCACACAGGCTATCAAAATGCCACACAGGCTCAAAAATACACAAGTTAATAGTCAAACTACACTACGGGGCTAAAAAAGTGCCACACAGGCTATGAAAGTGCCACACAGGCTAAAAAAATACACAAGTTAATAGTCAAACTACACTACGGGGCTAACTACTCTTCAAGTCTAACTACGCTACACAGGGTCACTACGCCCCAAAGGCTAACTGTAGAAAATAATAAAGCTAAACATAATTCATTCAAGATCAATTTGATAATACAAATACAGAAATATATTCTTATCTTCTATTAAAGTCACTTAGACAAAATATAAATAAATCACTGTAAAGAAATACTTCAATATTATCATCTGCAAATCATATTTTCTTAATATTCAATCAAGATTAATTTGATAATATTAATACACAAATATATTCTTATCTTCTGTTAAAAGTCACATAGACAAATTATAAATAACTCACTATAAAGAAATACTTCAATATTATCATCTGCAAATGATCTTTTCTTTATATTCAATCGCAACCTGGCATGGAAATCTTGCAATGGTCTAAGACACTCGAAGAAGTTTCTGAGGGCTTATGATCGAGAAAAATCACAGATCTTCCTGGGTCTGAGTAAGAACAATCTTCGGATTGTCACGGGGTTTTTAACAGGACACTGTCTCCTCAATGAACACCTCAGTAGATTGAAACTAAGAAGAAACGGCGAATGCAGATTCTGTGGGGAAGATGGTGAAACACCAGTACACCTCATCACTGAGTGCGCCGAGACGACAACCATTCGTGCCATGAATTTTGGTACGACTGATATTGGAGATGGAGAACTACCCTCTATAAAACCGTCCCAGATACTGGCTTTTGTCAAAGCCCTGGGACTGTATGATGAGTTATGATTCAAGAAAGGGGGACACAATGGATCTGTAAGGTCGAAGTGATTAAGCCCCCTCCCACTCATTCTAAATTCTAAAAATTATATTCAATCAAATATCTTAAAATTTATCTGAGATTCAGAAATATAATATATCTCAATAAAAACAATAAACAGTAACCAACTAGTTGCTCAGTGAGATAAAATAAACTCACCTTAATTAAACTTCTTATTCGGCACGGCAATGGAACTCAGAACTACCACAAAACCTTAATTAAACCTCAGAAACTTTAATAGTTTTAATTTAATAAGCGCGTACCACTTCTTTCTCTGACGCTGTCTAATATTGTTTTAGACGGCGATACTGTATTGAATTTTATCTGAAACCTTTTTGAAAAGTGCAGGTAGCATGAATTTTCGGCTTGTTTTTGTTTACATTCGAAATTCCATTGCGCTCCGGCTTTTGAAATGTCTGTTTTTTATTACGTCAGATAAAGAAAACGTAGCATAGAAAAATAGAGTTCTTACACAGGTGATACATACGGTACCATTGGTCGGCAAGCTCCGCGCGCCAGTTTCAAATTGTCAAACAGATGAGACATAATAAAGGTGTCTTACTTTTCAAATGTCAAGCTCGATAATTTGACATAACTTTTGGGGTTATGTTTTTTTATTTTTGAAATATAAAATACGATTTTTTTAGCGAAACTGTGAAAAGTAAAAAAATACCGAGGGTGCCATTTAAAAATCAAAAATTATAGTCATTTTCGGTGTTACAGGAAGTGGCCAAAAACAATTGAATAAAAACACTTTATTGACAAAACATTAAACGAAATACAAACCCCAAATTATAGACAGAATACACACAATGATAACAGTACACAATATAGACAACTTACAATTCCATACATACGAGGCATTTCGGAAAAGATAAGAAGGATAGGAAAACCATATAACATACGAACATCTTTCAAAACACAAAATACACTTAAATCCATTTTATAATACACTAAACCAATGAATACTGAACAACAAATAAAAAATGTAATTTACAAAATACTATGCGAATGAGATAAATGTTATATTGGTGAAACATCTAGACCCTTAAATGTTCGAATTAAACAACATAAAGATTTTTTAAGAAAGGGCGACTTCCACAAATCTAAGATTTGTCAGAATTCATGGGACATAGGGCACAGACTAGATTTTAACAACGCCAAAATTATAATGAAAGAAGTGATAGCCTCTAAAAGAAAAATAAAAGAGGCTTTTTTAATACCTACAATCTAATAAATGACATTTATTGCTTATGCATCTGTAGATGATAGTAATGTATGGCAATCATTTCGTTGATTTTAAAGAGTATAACATAAATAAACATAACATACGTAAAAATTAAAAACAAATTAAAAATAATCATACAGAAAGTTTGAAGCTTTTTGATTTTATCTTATAAGTACATAATTGTTAATTTTGAAGTTTAACTTGATATAATGTTATTTTAACAGAACGTCAACGGTTTTCGTAGACGTTTTTGTTAAAAAAACTAAAGAGTTCTCGAATAGTTGCCTTTAAATATTTTAAATAGTTTTTTTATTCTTTGTATTCTTTTTTGCTTCCGATGACGGAAAGAGATAAACTTTCCGAAACGTTCATAACTGCTGACAATTATTAGTCCCCGTTGGATCAACGCAGCAGTGTTTACAAAGAATAATTATTTTATTTTGTAGATTTTCTTGCATTGGCGAAATACTCATATAGGATTTTTTTGGAGGCAATTGAATACGTCAATCAATCTCAATTTTTTTCATATAGTAACATACCAAATCTCGTTTGTTTATCTGGAAAAAAAAAGTTATTGAGGTGGGTCACTTTCGTAAAACACTCGGTATATAATTTTGATAAAGTTTTAGGGTTATTTTTGTGACATTAATATTTTTGATTGTATACAATAAAAGAAGAAATATTTTTCTCTTTATATTTACACAATATTTACCGGAATGAAAATAATTTAGTACATTACCCTGCTGTTTGGAAAGCTTCCACGTAAAATTTGGTTGGATTAGGTTTCCATAAAACAGATTTTATTCGTTGAAACCTTTTGCGCTGTTTTTCTTTAATGGCCAGAAACATGCGAAATCTATAATCTAATAAGCAGTGTTTTATTTTAAAGTTTATGGTACGAAGTTCCGCACCGGGAGCCTTTAAATGTTAAATTGGGAAATACCTTAAGAGAAATCAATATCGGGTAAAGTAATATGACTGAAAATAGGGGCAATATAATTAGCCTAGTGGTTATTTTTTACTCTTTTTACAGTGTTCCTATTTGTTTGCAATCTAGAATTTTTCAACTTATTAATAAACTTGCGGTTTGTGTAAACCAAGTGTGATGTTTAGTGTTATTATTTTTTACAGGTGCTATTAAAACTTATACATACGGGGTGTTTTCTACGATGTTCTCTATGCAGCTTTGTGAGTACATATGTAGGTATATACGCCTTTCGGTTTTTTGAATAAGTTTATGGCTCACTAGATATTTCGAAAAACAAATTTCAGCTATTTTAAAAGTGTTCCATAATTCCATTATAATTTATTTTAGACAAAAAGTTTTCAAATAAAAATTGTGATATACACATCCTTAATGAGATTGTGTTCTCCGTTTTTCTCTAAAGCCCTTTCTAAAACATATGTTTTTTTTAAGTGGAAACCATAGTTGGTCATGACTTCATAAAAAGCGCCATTTTTTTAGCATTACAGCAATATAAGTCATAATATGTTTTTTTCGAAAAATTACTGATTTATAGCCAATTCTTGTCTTGTATATATGTAAATATAAATATAAGTAATATCACTTAGTTAGCCATGGAAACAAGTTCAATCATCATTGCTGAGATGTAAAACTATCACATGCAAACAAAAATATTTTATCGAGATACTAAATTGTAAATATGAATTATTCAAATGAAGAAAAGCGTGAGGGATTATTGGTTCAACTCTACATA
Organism: Sitophilus oryzae; assembly: GCF_002938485.1. Classification (NCBI taxonomy): domain Eukaryota; kingdom Metazoa; phylum Arthropoda; class Insecta; order Coleoptera; family Curculionidae; genus Sitophilus; species Sitophilus oryzae. The sequence continues at coordinate 107,151 of NW_022147569.1, forward strand.
CATTTTCGAGGATACGTTGACCGGTGAACGTTACTTACGCTTTTTTGAGAACAGTTCTTTAAAATTATCAGTTTATATAAAAATATATAACGTAGGGTCCTAAGGTTTTGTGAAAAAATTCAGAAACTGACAGCTCTTATAAAAATAGTTTTATATTTTTATCATATTTTTAAACAACCTATGTTTACTATCTTAATTATAAAATAAAATTCAAACAGTGGACAAGGGACCATTATTTTCGATTTGCCTAAAAATTCCCCTGACGCGTTGCATCATCCTTTGGACAACTTCGGCGTCGATTTCTCTAATTTTCTGAATATACGGCGTCAATTGTTCTTCGTTTTGTGCTTGCCACCCGTTATTGTAGACTGTCCGACTCAATATTGCCCAGAACTCTTCGACTGGGCGAGCCTGAGGTAGGTTAGGGGGATTGTCTACTTTCGGTACAAAGTTGATGTTGTTCGCTTCGTACCAATCATTTGTGATTCTCGCGTAATGGCATGAGGCGATATCCGGCCAAAATATTATTTCGTCATCCACATGATGCGTGTTCAAAAACTGGAGAAGTTTAGGGAGACAATTCTCGATATAAAGCTCTGCATTTAAGACTTCACCCCGAACAACGCCAATGTATGGATGTGAGATGAAGCCAGCCTCAGAAATGGCAAACCATACCAAAATTTTGTTCTCAAACTTTTTCTTACTTTTTAATCTCACATCATCAGGGACATTCTCATAATTGTCCGTGTAGAACCCATCATTGCCCTTCATCTCAGAGTTGGACAATGTGAAATATTTCTCATCGTCCATCACGATCAACTTGTTGACGAAATGCACTCGCCTCAGCGCGCGGCAACATCTCGAAATTCTCTCTAGCTGGGCCTCTGTATAACTATTTTGGAGCTTTTCTCCTTTTTCGGAAGACAATACTGTTACTTGATAACTAACCTAACTAACACATGACTAAACACCGTAGTCTTTCCAATATTAAATCTCCTGGCCAGTTTTCGCTGTGAGATCCCAATTTTGTGTTTTGTTGCTTCAATTTGTCTTCCTTCTTTTATAAGACATTTTCAGAAGCAGAACCCAAAATCTTTTGCTTTGTTTATCGAAGTGACATGACTGATGACATTTCATTACCATGACTACTTCATTAAATGCATTTTATTACTTAACCAAACCAGATGAAAATTTTCCCAAAACTTTAGGACCATACGTTATAATTGATAATAAAATATATTAAATTATATAAAATACGATAATATTTTAACATAAGCAAAGAACAAATATAATATATCTTATAAGAAGATTTTAATATCCTAGTCAGTCAATCATTGTTAGTTGTATTACTTAACTCTTTGAAGGGCAACATTTGTCAGTAAATAAAAGTGCTAGAGGGGCATGATTTTTTTCATTACTTTTTAATAAAAATATTTAACAGAACTAAGAATAAATATTCAAAATAAACTCTAAAACTATGAAAAACAATTTTTTATATATAAATAATGACGTCATTACGTGGTACATATACAGTACCATTGCCCCAGTATAATTTTACTCGAAAGTGTGGAAGTCCTGGAAGCATGTCTTGTTTGCCCCCAGACAGAGAGGAACTCGACAAACCGAACATACCAGTTGGTACGAACTTGCTGTTTTGATGTACTGCATTTTGCACATCGCCGCCGAGAATCTCTTTCCGGTTGATGGGAACTTTGGTTGTGCCTAATTTCTAGGGGAATGAATGGCTTAAACTGTTTTTTAGCAACTGTTTCTCCACAGCTATAAGCTTTCCTTTTGTTTTTTATAACCAGGTCTGCAACTAGTCCTTGTGATACGCTTCTTCTAAACTCTTTCATGGATATTTTTGGCGAATGAAGTTCTTTATATAAAACGAAAGCGTTTACTACTGCTGCATCGAGAAAGTAGAAGAATATCCTGTGCCACCATTTTTTTGATTTCCTGTTTATTTTGTACAAATTCAGATTTTGATCAAATTTATCAACAAAATTCATGTTGGCGTTATAATCTGACAGCGCTTGCGGACAACGAACTTTGGTTGTAGTACCATTCTTTTCTTTCCTATTGACCTCAGTGGTTCCAAAAGGAGAATGAAAATTTGACAGTAAATAGACACTACGCTTATCTCTCCATTTAAAAGCTACAATTCTTGATGGATTGCTAAAAACTTCAAATTCCCCCCTCTTCAATTTTCGATCCGGTTTAAACACCGGCAAAGTTTTTCTCGATGGATTTACGGTACCACAGGCATGAATTAGTTTTTTCTTCAGGTCTTCCAGAAGTTCGGTACTATTGAAGAAGTTGTCGAAATAGACAATGTGCTCTTTATTTTCCAATCCATTGAGCATTTGTTTAATAACTCTGGCACCTAATTGTTTTTCGGCGTCCTCCGCTTTACCGGTATATATATCAAATTTTTGACAGTAGCCATTTTTATTCGCTAAAATCCATACCTTGTATCCTCGTTTAATAGGTTTTTTGGGCATGTACTGTTTGAGCGAGCTTCTCCCTTTGAATTTTATCATTGACTCGTCTATTACAAGTTCCCTACTTGGAGCCATACACCTTTCAAAATTCTCAGCTAATGAATCAATAATGGTCGCACTTTGTACAATTTATCGTAGTGGGCTTCTCCCTTTTTAGGCATTAGCACGTTATTATTGAGATGGAAGTTCGAAAGGAGCCAACTAAAGCGCTTCACAGGCATCAATCCACTTATGTAAGCATCATTTATATCAGGAGAAGTACTCCAGTAGTCCCTATAGCTCGGTAATCGTTTAATTCCCATTAATAAATTTATGCCTAGAAAGGTTTTTATTTCTGAGATTTCGGTAAGTTTTTGTTTGCTGAAAGACTGCTGTGCGTACAAATTTGTCTGGAATACTATGTGGTCAAGCAGACCATCATTAAAAAATAACTTGAAAAGTTTGTACGGAGTAGGATCAACCATTTCTCTCACAACAGGTTTAATTCCGGACTCTGACGTAAAGTTTGAGGGGGGTACTGGTTCAACAAGCTTAGACCAGTCGTTAGAGTTTACGGGTGGTACAGGAAGCAGATTAGTTGCTAAAATAGATAATGGCACGTTATCTTCTGGATCAGTATCAGAATCAGTAAAATTCAAAGCAGGTGTAGTTTGGTCCAACAGTATTTGGTCATCTTCATCTTCCGACTCACTAAATACAGACTCCGGCTCGGAAGGTATTGGCTCCGCGTCGTTATATATATTATTCAATTCATCTTGCAGGTCATCCTAACTCCAACCTTTTAGCTTAAATGGTAACGAATCCATATCTTGAATATCTAAAAAATAATGTGGCATAATGAGGATAGAATATTTGCCTAAGCGTGCAACGGTACACTTATAGTACCACAACAAACTACCAAAATAAAACAAAAAAAAAAATTTTTTTCTTGTACCAAAATAATATTATTGTTATAAATGATCAAATATATTATTATTACAGGAAAAGCACCTATATTTTATTAGATTTCACTTACTTTTCTGCATATTCAGCAGACTTTCACTTGCAACCACCTTAACGCTATGATTTTATCAATAAAACTGATCGCAGAACCGAAACTGCCACGTGCAACAGTTTAAATCAACAAACAGCCGTCAGAGTGCGACCAATATTACGTTGGTCGAGAAAATGCTCCATTGCACAACTAGCTAAAAATGTTTGAAGGGGTGGTACATTTTTTAGACCGGTGCCCCACTAATACATATATTTTCCGGGTACAATTTTTATACCGGTGCCCCTCAAAGAGTTAAATGTAATGAGTAATAAGCAATGCACTAATTTTTTAGGTTTCTCTAACTCTAACCGGTTTCTTAAGTCTGAATGAATCAAAGACCAGCTACTAAAAAGTATCTCTAATTGTGCAGATAAAGTTGGTACGTTTAATAGCTTTACAGCTAATTTTGATAACTGGACATGCCTTCTGTTTGCTAATTACCAATATGTGACTGGACAAGTAATGTATTTTTTCAATTAAGATTTTGAATATGTATTCATGTTAAGCTGTTGCAGGCCTTTTTTGTCAAGACTTTCTAAAAGGTATTTTTCAACTTGATCTACGAGTATATTATCGCCAGTCAACAGTTTCCCTCTGTATGAGAAGTGTAAATAATTTCATGTCAATACATATATATTTCAAACCATATTTTTTCTGTTTTCCAAAAATTGTTGAAAAAGAATTGAAAAAGGCAGCTTCAACTCTAGCCATTTTCAAAAGCTTCAGCAGGACTGCACTGCAAAAAAAGTGTGAGGGATTATTGGTTCCACTCTTCTTGAGCCATACATTTTTGAGGATACGTTGACAGGTGAACGTTACTTACGCTTTTTTGGGAATATTTTTTTAAAATTAGCAGTTTATATAAAAAATATATAATTGATAATAAAATATATTAAATTATAAAATACAATAACATTTTAACATAGGCAAAGAACAAAAAATATAAAATATCTTATAAGAAGATTTTAATATCCTAGTCCGTCAATCATTGTTAGTTATATTACTTGAATTTAATGAGCAATACATTAATTTTTAGGTTTCTCTAACCCTAACCGATTTCTTAAGTCTGAATGAATCAAAGACCAGCTACTAAAAAATCTCTCTAATTTTGCAGATAACGCTGCTGGTACGTTTAATAGCTTTACAGCTAATTTTGATGAATTGACATTCCTTCTGTTTGTTAATCGCCAGTATGTGACAGGACCAGTAATGTCTTTTTTCAAGTAAGATTTAGAATGTATATTCATGTTAAAATGTTGTAGGCCGTCTTATTAATAAACACACATTATTATTAAACTTCAATAGCTTTCTAAACTAACTTTTTCTATAAATTTTTTATCATAAATTAAGCTCACAACATTGGTTTTCGCTTTAACATTGCCTGCAAAAAATGTGTTATTAAAATAACACCTCCCTCTTACTTTTAGCAGCAATGGTTTTTATATCAAGAACACAGATCAGAAAATGACTAGCGATGTCGATATTTTTCGCTGCGCAGCTTTAAATACAATGTCAGTTTATATCTTGGAGAATCATTTTTATGTAATTTCGAGTTTCTACGGCCTCTAGAAAATCACATTTAAAAGTTATGATCGAAAGAAGAACTTATAAAACTCGACAAGGCTTTAAATTACATTGTGCGAACATCCGGCAGATGTTTTCAGTAAAGTTTCAATGACAGTCCATAGAGTTTAAAAAGAAATTTATGTATCTTTATATTTTACGCGACATAATTTACTATTTATGGGAGTTTTCATTTAGCCTGATAGAATCGAATAGTAATGTTAATCTATAATTAAAATTTTGTAATAAAAATAAATAAAATCGGAACAGGAAATAGAGTAAACCTTATAAAACAAACTTTACTACTGTCTAAATCTAATTTTGAAAAAATTGTTTCGTGATCAGATAAACCAGAGGAAATCACTGATGTTGAAGATTACTTCGCATACTTACTTTATTTTTTAGCTTACTTATTTTATTTTTTAGTTTTCTATATTTTTAATTTACTTTATTTTTTGGAGGAAGCTTCCTGCAACAAATTTACGCAAAGGTAATCAATCTGAGTAGAAGAGTGGTTGGTTATACGGGTTGATTTATCAATTAATATTTTGAGATTGAACGATATGAGGAGATTCTCAAAGTTGTGTTTATCAGTATTATTTAGTTAGTAATCAATATTCAAATCGCAGGAAGTATAATTGTTGAATGAGCCGGTAAGCCCACCAAGAATTCTGCAATGCTACCCCTTGGATGTCTGTATACATAAATCAAATTCAAATTCACCTTTATTTAAAAATTTGTCATATTTATTTACACTAATAACATCATTGTTTTCATTTAAAATCATTGTTCCTCCATGATCCATGCTTTTTCAACAATAAGAAAAGATTACAGAATAATTTTGAATGAAGCAGTGTTGATAAAACTTAGCCAGTGTCCTATTAACAGTAAAATATCAGGGCAGCCATTTTTTTAAGTAGTGTTAGATTCCTACTGACTAAAACCACCTCCCCTTCTCTACGACACATCACGCCGGTACCGCTTTCGTATTTCTTCGAAGTGAGGACTGTGTACGTACTTCTACGCGCTTCTTTAGTTTTTATGGCTCCTTTTATTACTGTATAGGCTAGAGTCCGGGTTTTCCTCTTTTCAGGCTATTCATCAGAGTTTCTGCTGTAAAAGGAATGCTCACAGCTATATAGTGCTGATGTCTTAACCCAGACTATCTTGGATATTCGAACAAGGTATGTTGAGCATCATCTATCTTGTTGCAGTATATACAATGGTTTGCTGGTGATTTCGCCCGATTGAATATATAACTTCTTAAACACCCATGGCCGGACAAGGCGTAGGTGGTATAATAATCTACTTTACCATATGGTCTCTCTACCCATTCTCTAATATTAGGAATTAAACTATACGTCCATCTTCCATACTTGCCGTTGATCCATTCTTTTTGACATTTTATCCATCGTTTATTTGTAGCTTCAGTTTTCAAAGTTTCTTGGTATGTTTCAACTCGTTCTTTAGTTTTATATTAAATTAAGCTATGATATATATGTGACAAATTGATAGTATCTTGTCTAAAGTTAATTGATTTTTTTTCTTTTTTAATATGGATCATCTCTTTTATAGTTATTTTTTATAATTTTTGTCCTTAGTCAAAATTTTTGTGTTTTTAAAATTAAATTCATGATTCTCTTCAGTCTCATGTACATGTAAGGCTGTTGTTGCATTTTTCGTATATTTGTGTCCTTTTATTCTGTTTTCCAGACACTGTATACTGATACTATTCTGTTTCCAGATACTTACTGCTTATAAGCAATGAGAATATTACATTATCTTTATAATTATAGTACATGTAAAAGTTAAATGCACATTTTATTATTTCATTTATTTAATTTTTTATTATATTCATTTATTCATTGTTATCAATTATTGAATTTAAGATTATGGAAGAATTTCTTGCTGATTCATCACCAACAATCAGCGCATTATTCTTATCAATAGTAATTATTTCACTTGTTTGTGTTTTAGCATTATTAATATGATTCTGATCTTGCGTACCTGTTTCTTCTATAACACAACCTCATTTTGACATCCATAGAGCCGCCTGCTAAATCCCATGAAATATCCTACTTGTTATTTGTTCTGAGAAAGTCACTTTTCGCACGATTGATTTCATTTGAAAACAGTTAATTCTCTTCTTCAAGTAGTCATTAGCGATGAAAGCATTGATTCTCCAATTCTACCAAATTTTCGCGCAAGTGTTCATTGGCTGCCGTTAAGAAACTTTTTCTTTATCCTCTGTTGCTTCTGTAAACTGATATTAACATATTGGCTGAACCTGTACAGCTTTTGAAGAAGCAGCTTTAATGGGATTCAGAGCGTTTGAGATTGTTTACTTTTAAAAATTCTATTTGTTTGAGTTTCTGCATCATTGCAAGATTTAACTTTTTTGTTTCGAATTTTCAATTTTTTATTGAGTTTTTAAGTTGCTCGTTTTTTTTGCGTAAGCGTTTCATTTTCTTTCAAGTATTCCTGTTCTGTTCTTGTTGCCTCTTCGCAAGATGTTGTTACGTTTGTTACGTCTACGTTTCAAACGAGTTATATCATTGTTTTTTCCTAATATTTCTATCTGAAGTTTGCGTATGATTAATTTCAAATCGCCAATAACATTTATTTCACCTTCATTTTTTGTGACACTGTTAATGTATTTTTGTGTTCACCATATTAAGTTTCCATTTACCACTTCCAACTTTTTTAGCCCCTGTTTAAACAACTCTTGTGAAATACGTTTTTACAAATCAAACAAAAATAATTGGATGGATCCTTATTTTGTATGATCCTCATTCATAGAATACCTCATCACTGAGAGCGCCGAGACGACAACCATTCGTGCTATTAACTTTGGCACAACTGATATTGGAGATGGATGGATACCCTTTATCCGTCCTATATACTGGCTTTTGTCAAAGCCCTGGGACTGTATGATGAGTTATAGCTCAAGGAAGGGGCACACAATAGATCTGTATGTCACAGTGATTAACCCCCTCCTACTCATTCTATATTCTACATGATCCTCATTCGTATGATCGAAGAAAACGGCGTCAAAGATGTCAATTTTGGCGAGGTCAATCTCTAGATATCATTTACAAAAAATTAGCAGACACCTTGTCAATAATTACCTAATAATGGAAAGGACAAAAAGGATAGAACGTTTCCAGACACACAAATCTATTTCCAATTTGTTTTTTTTTTGAATTTTACTACACCATTTAGAAATCATTTTTAGTCAATATAAAAAAATAAAGAAAACCAAATTCTATATAAAATACCTCACATACTCTGCAGGAGGAATACATGATAGCTAAAGAACTTTTTCCACAATGGAATACATGTTTTTATGTTTTGTCTTATATAATAAGTAAATAAAAATGTTTTACCTAATTATTTTGGCCACAAGTTTTGATTGGCGTTGTTGACAGGTGACTAGTTCGTAATTTCTACACAGATTTCGAGACATTTTGGAAACAAAGTTTCCATTTATTGTCGGTTAATTTTCGAAACACAAGTTTTTTTCTTTTTAGACACAAATATGATATAATGTAGATGATTTGTGTCCGACTCCATGTCAATTTTATAAAGTATAGTGTTTAGCGATAGCGTTTTTAACTAAAAATATAATATATTTTTAGTTAAAAACGCTATCGCCGATAAAAACATATTATGTTTTTATCGGCTGTTAAGCTTTGGGCGTCGAGGAAAAGTTCGATCGGTGGAAGGAGTATGTTGAGTTGCTCTACGCAGATACACGGCCCGATCAACCACCCATAGCTAGTAATCTCAATGATTCTAGTCCTGATATTACAAAGGAAGAAGTCAAACGTGCTATAGAGCTTCAGAAGAAAAACAAGGCAGTAGGACCAGACCAGATCCTCGCGGAAACCCTAAAGCTAATCGCCGATGCAGATGATAGGGGCCTTAAGATTCTTACAGAACTGTTTAATTCGATATACAAGGCCGGCAAGATACCCACTGATTGGATAAAATCCACTTTTATCCCATTACCTAAAAACCAAACGCTTCTCAATGTGACGACCACCGATTAATCAGCCTGATGTCGCATGTCCTCAAAGTATCCCTCCGCATAATTCATACCCGTATATACAACAGATGCGAACGACAAGTTGGCGATACACAGTTTGGATTTAGGAATGGAGTTGGCACGCGCGAGGCTCTTTTTACACTAAACGTTATTACACAGCGATGCAGGGACATGAACGTCGATATATATGCCTGCTTTATAGATTATAGGAAGGCCTTTGACTGTGTGTCGCATCAAAAACTTGCCGAGATTCTTAGAACCACCGGTGTGGATGAGGAGGACTTACGCATTATCACCGAGTTATACTGAAACCAGACTGCAGAGATCAGGGCGGATGGCGGAACATCTGATGAAGTAGCAATTAGGAAGGGCGTGAGGCGGGGGTGTGTATTATCCCCTCTCTTTTTCAACATCGCAGATGATACGGTTGTACTGGTTGGCAACATTCTACACCTTCAGAACATGATGGACTGCATCGTTGAACATAGCATGCAGTACGGATTACACATCAATGTTAACAATGTTAAGTCCTCGGAATTAACAACAAGGTAGTAGAACAAGTATCGTCCATAAAGTATCTAGGAGGCCTCGTAACGACGCTAGCGACTCCAAAAGTGAAATTTTAGCTAAGATCGAACAGGCCAGACGTACTTTTGCTTCCATGAAAACTCTCTTTTCCAGCCGAGATCTAAGCCTCGAACTGCGTATACGTATGCTGCGTTGCTACATCTTTCCAGTATTTCTCTACGGCTCTGAGAGTTGGACACTCAATCAGACATTGGAAAACCGCATTAACGCTTTTGAGATGTTCTTGTATCGTCGTATGCTGCGTATATCCTGGGTGGATAGAGTGACAAATGAGGAGGTGCTCAGGCGGATGGGCAAAGGTAAAGAGCGCCTATCAACAGTGTAGGAAAGGAAGTTACAGTACGTCGGTCACATCATGAGGGGTGATCGATACGAGGTGCTCAGACTGGTCATCAAAGGCAAAATTGAGGGCACGAGATCAGTGAGAAGAAGGCAAAACTCCTGGCTTAAGGATCTGCGTCGTTGGTTCGGAAGAACATCAATTGAAATTTTTAGAGGTGCGGTTTCACGCACCATCATAGCCAGTTGGATCTCCAACCTCCGAAGGGAGACGGCGGCCTAAGAAGAAGAAGCTTTCAAACTTATAAGAACGCGTTCTACTTACATTAATTTATATATTTTTATTTTTAGAACCATGATATAGAAACAAAAATCTATATTTCAAACAAAGATATTTTGTAGCAACAAATAATGATATATAGAAGGGGCACTAAAAATATGTAAAGTACATTATTAAATTAAACGATGAATTTGGTTTTTCAAACATTTTTTGTGCGAGTAAACCTAAAAACAAAGATCTTAAGACAAAAAAATTATGGCGGAGGCCGACATTGTTGATGGTTGTTTTCATTTTGAAATCAACACACAGACATAGATCATTTTAGTTTGGTATTTTGTTTCTTCACATTTAGAGACAGTGGTTGCTGAAAACGGGAACATCTTGGACACAAATTTCAGAAAATATTTCAAAACATTTCCTCTAAAAGTTTTGATTCCACATCTAAACATTTCAGGAGAAGTTAGGCTAGTGCCACCACATTGGAAACACATGTAACCATAATAAATCCATATAAAATATATAGGTTTCCAAAATTACCTAAAATGTGTTCAAAAATGCTACTTGGGCGGTGATTAACGCCCTCTCTCCCATAAAATCTACTATAAGGTATTGCAAGCTTACACAATATTTTAATGGTATTAATATTAGTTAATAGTTGCGGCTTTACGTCTTATCTAGCTATCGATCTAATCAGCAGGTGTGATTACTGTCGCAATAAGCGTTACGGTGGAACGTTAGGATCGAGAGCAAAACACGGGCGCGAATTCCCCAAGCCTGGAAAATATGTAACGTGTTTTGTCGGCCCACACAAATAAATTTCCACGTCTCGCGTCCGGAAAATCGTTCACTCTCACTGCGTCTGACGTTCGGCGCACCGTAACTTTGAAAGTTGGGCGGCCGACGGCGACGGCAGATTGAGCGTCGCGACGTTCGACGACGTCGCGATAGTCTGACGGTGGAGTCGCGTCCGTTCGCACGTACGTCACTACGAACTAGTTTAGAGCAGCACTTAGAGATCGCGTAGCTTTATATACGGTTCTGAAAATTTGTTTTTGTTATTGTTTTCCCGGAAAGTATTTTTACTCGACTTTTTTTTCTCTTCGATAGCTACATTTCTGAAAAGGTAGGTGAAAGAGTGAATATTTTTTGAATTTCTAAAGAAATATTTTTTTAAAAGTTTTTTTGTTTATTAGTAATTATACAAAGTAAAAAAACTATATAATAAGTTTGTCGTATTTTTTATTGATTTCATTTTTTTAAACTATGTTCCACGGAGACTGTTTATATTCTTCTGTTTATACTTTTTAAATAGGTGGAAATGTGCTTATTTTTAGAATTGCTAAATTTACTTCTTGAACTTGTATTTTGTAAGGTACGTAACATTTGAAATATTGATATGTAAATATTAATGATTTATTAGTATCTACACAATACTATACTAGTTTTTATTACTTTCTTTTGCAGAATAATATGTGAACAAAATTATTTATTAATTAAATACTTGTTTAAAGTTCCAAAATATTTTACTTAGAACAAAAGGTATTTAACGAGACAAAAAAATTACTGGTGATAAGTTGACTTTCATAAGGGTGATAATGCTCGATTTTCGTTACTATTTGTAATTATCTTACGTATTTTCTACTTCCTACTCTATATTAGGCAAATTGCCTGTTCGTTAGGGTGTCCGTTGTTTACAAAGTTGATCACGACGCCCTCTAAATTCTTAGTTTATTGTATAAAAAAAATAACAGATTATTGTAAACCCTTAATATTCACAATAAACCTTGTCCCAAAAACGATTCATTTCCCATATAAAGTACAGGGTGGGTCAAATTCGACGCTTTTAAATGGAAACACCCTTTTCTATAGAAGATAGACAAAAACTAATATCGGTGTCTGGAGCTCAATTTTTGTCAAAAATATGATGGTGAAAACCGCATATCGATATCTGTTACCGTTTGGGAGTTACGGGGTGTTTTTCAAAAATATGCATTTTTAACAAATCACTGGAACTTTTTTGCTATGGAAAATTTTGTATTTTTATAAAAAAACATTTCCAAAGCACCTCTTTACGTAGAATCTAATGGTTTAAGTATAATTTTTTTAAAATTAATAATTTAAGAATTATCAACAGAAAATTTGATTTTTTAGATGGGACAGCGTGTATATTTTTAATTTATTGAAAAGAATTTAAAATTACTTTTCTAAAAATATAACACACTTGATATTTTGCTCGATTCCTCTTCGAGATATAGAGTATATAAAAATTCGCCCGCTTTAAATAAGTAGGCTTTGAACGGCACCGGCTCGGCTGTAATGCAAAAAAATTCTAGCAGTGAGCATCAATTAAAACGAAAATAATATTTGCTATGAGAGATGCAGAATTTTATAACAATTTCAAATATATTTAACCAACATCAACACATTTAAACTATATCTAATAACAATAAAAATAAATAGCAAATCATGACATGAAATTTTGCTGCAGGTGTTCGACATATCGACCGTCTTCTGTTATGGACAGACGGGGCAATTTTTGAACATTTCTCGCGGAATTCACTAACTCAGTAGGGGTGAAAGATACCCTCTCATAACTGCTGAGTATTTGTAATTCTTGTCTAGATTATACGGAAGAATAAGGAACCTTTATTCTTCCGCAAATATATCCATAGGATTAGATCCATGGGCACTAAGTCAGGCGGCCTCGACGGCCAACGGCTGGGATCTGGGATAGCTATTCAATTATTCTTGAATTTGGCTGCAAAAATTTGCTTATAACTTCAGCGTTCGGAGGCGGTGCGTCGTCTTGCTGGAAAAATATGTTTTCGAATTCCATTAAGGGCATATCATCAATAGGGGGTCCAAAGCCTACTAGTTAAAAGTGGCGAACTTTTAAAAATTCTGTATTTCGAAGGGGATTATAACAAAATATCAAGTTTGGTATATTTTTGGAAAGATAATTTTAAATTACTTTCAGTTAATTAAAAATATAGAGGGTGTCCCAAATAAAAAATCATTTTTTCTGTTGATAACTCATAAATAATTAATTTTAAAAAAATTATACTTAAACCATTAAATTCTACGTAAAAAGATGCTTTGGAAATGTTTTCATAGAAATACAAAATTTTCCATAGCAAAAAAGTTCCAGCGATTTGTTAAAAATGCACATTTTTGAAAAACACCCCGTAACTCCGAAACGGTAACAGATTTTCACCATCATGTTTTTGGTGAAAATTGAGCTCCAGACACCGATATTAGTTTTCGTCTATCTCCTATAGAAAAGGGTGTTTCCATTTAAAAGCGTCGAATTTGACCCACCCTGTACATGGGAATTTGCCACTTTTTGCCAATAATTTTGTTTCTCTTGATCTCTTTGAACGTTCTACAAAAAAGGTCTCTTACAATTTTTCGATAATCCTTCAAAAGTTATTCACGGTTAAAATTAACCATTCGGTAAATTCCTAAATTCTTCAACTTCAACTGATTATTTTGCGTTGAAGTGCGCTTGAGTAGAAAAAATCCGTATGTTGGCAAGAATGTTTGTAAAAAGGAATTCAAATCGTCAACGCAATAGAAAAAAAATATTAGGAAAATAACAGAAAATTACCGAACTTACTTAAAATTAGTTAATTAAGTACTGCACAAGCTCAAAAATAATAAGTATTAGAATTAAGTACCTGTCATGCATTCAATTGTTTTCCATGACAATATTGTGTATCATGGTATCATGAAAATTGTTTTTTTTTTCAAATAATAGATTAAATTTTTCAAAAGTAATCATAATTTTGTCAAAAAAGTTGAAAAATTTAGTAATTTACCGAGTGGTTAATTTTAACCGTGAATAACTTTTGAAGGAGTAGGTTGATCGAAAAATTGTATAGAATTTGAGAGAACAAGATCAAGAGAAACAAAATTATTTGCAAACAGTGACTAATTCCCATGTAATTTAAATGGGAACAGAATCGTCTTTGAGACAAGGTTTTGAAAAGCTCTTTTCGGTGTTTCGGGATTGTTATGCGGTGCATATTTCTGAGATTTCTATGGTGTATATTTCTTCTGAAGTTCACTTTATCGTTAAACATATTTTGGAGATTTATATTTAATTATTTTATAGCTCATAGAAATGGTATGCATTTTTCTACGGTTAAACATATTAAGCCACCCTATATCTTTAAGTTTATGTGACATACCATTTCTACGACGAATCACAAAAATAAGCCGGAGACATGAATCTTGTTCCATCCGAATCCTGCGAGAATCAACTTGATCCAAGCAAGGACCATAAACGACATCACAATGGTTGAAGTTCGAAAGGACTAGAGAATCGCATAAAACTTTTTTTATGTCCTTACTTAAATATTTTCTTTTATTATAGATCAATTTAAGCGCACTATAAGCTTTTTTTAGTTTGTCAGTAATATGTTCATGAAATCTAAGATCAGGGTCTATTATAAGGCCTAATGATTTTGACGTATCTGTGATAGGAATGGGAATATTATTTATTTGTATATTAAGGCCTTTGTTTACTCTTGATCTAAGTTTTTTATCTCTCTTATTAATTTTTAAGTGATGATCCATTGAAACCTTCATTAAATCTTCCAAGTCAGAATTTATATTCCTTGCTGCAATCAGCAGATCCTTTAGAGGAAAATGAAAGTATAATTGGGAATCGTCAGCATATAAATGATAAAGTAAAATTTCAAAAAGTCCTTAAACTGACTTGTATAAATAGTATACAGGGTCCGGCAATAGTGCGTCGGGCATCTGTAGCTCCTAGAATAAAAAACTTAAGAATTTTGTTTAAGTGCATACCTGAAGTATGTACCAGGATGTATTTCAGGAAAATATTTTAACTTCTATAGAGTGGTTCAAAAAAGTGTGAGTGGCCCTGGATGATTTTTTTTAAATGGAACACCCTGTATATTATTACATTTTTGGCTTCCTTTCCGATCACTTTACATAACTCTAAGATATGAATAAATACATTTTGATAGTTTCAGAGATATTAAAAAATAAATCGAAAATATATTTTTTTCAGCCCTTCTTAAAAAAATTATTAAAAATACAAGAACTGTTCTGAAAACAAAACTATATTAGGGATTTACTTTAGATGGTCTGTATTTACTTTGCTATAAATATGAAAATCGGAAATTATACAGGATGTTCAAAATTCTACGCCAAACTTTCTAAAATATAAAATTATTTTTCTTCGTTTTTTTAAATGGAACACCATGTATATTATTTTTTCAATAGACGGGAATTAATTTAGACGGGAGTATTTCAAAATTTTTATCGGTTTCGCAGATATTTGCGGTTTTATGTTTCATATGGCATTTTTCACAGTAATTTTTTATCAAAGCCACCCAATAATTTTTCTCTCGTATTTTAGCATTGAAAGCGCCATATGAAATAATACTGCGTGTACCTGCAAAACCGTTAAAAATTTTGAAATACTCTAAATACAAAAAATGTTCATTTTTAAACTCTCCATCTAATAAAAAAGTAATATACAGGGTGTTCCATTTAAAAAAACAAAGAAAACATATTTTATATTTTAGAAAGTTTGGCGTAGATTATTGAACATCCTGTACGAATTACGATTACTATATTTATAGCAAAGTAAGAACAGACCATCTAAAGTAAATACCTAATATGGTTTTGATTTCAGAACAGTTCTTGTATTTTTAATAATTTTTTTAAGAAAGGCTGAAAAATATATATTTTTGATTTATTTTTTAATATCTCTGAAACTATGGAAATATATTTATTTATATCTTAGGGTTATGTAAAGTGATCTGAAAGGAAGCCAAAAATGCAATAATATACAGGGTGTTCCATTTAAAAAAAATCATCCAGGTCCGCTCACACTTTTTTGAGCCACCCTATAGAAGTTAAAATATTTTTCAGAAATACATCCTGGTACATACTTTAGGTTTGCACTAAAACAAAATTCTCAAGTTTTTTATTCTAGGAGCTACAGATGCCTGACGCACTATTGCCGGACCCTGTATAGCAATGGTCCCAATATACTGCCCTCAAACACTCAAGAACGCAGTCGGCGATTTTAAACCATCCTAAAGAACCTGTGTAGACGATCACTTAAAAAGGACTTAAAAAATCTATAGCTTCATTTGAGAACCCTATATATTGCAAAATTGCTAGGAGAATTTCGTAACAAATTAAGTCAAAAGCTTTGGAATAATCAAGTAAAATAAGTGCAGTAAATTGATCGTCATCCCAGGCCCGGAGTATATCATCAACTACGTCTGCCACAGCTGTGGCACAGCTATATCCCTTTCGAAAAGCTGCTTGCTTTGGTGGTAGAATATTATTTTGATCTAAAAATTGGCGGACTTGGAAGTCTACAATTTTTTCCAGAACTTAACAAAGGGTGGGAAGGATGCTTATTGAACGCAAATCTCCAAATTCTTTTGGTTGGGAAATTTTCGGCAGCGGTGTGACATAAGCGTGCTTCCACTTGTCTGGAAAAAATGAATTCTTTAAACATTCATTTATTACATGAAGTAGATATGGAATGATGAAAGGGCAACAAAGTTGTATTAATTCTATATTAAGGTCATCACACCCATATAGTCTAAGAGCTGGCTACATAAAAAACCTTATCATCGTTACATGGCTAATTTTTTGTGTGAAGTATCCTTTTGTGTAGCCATTGTGAAATAGTCATGTCTGCCAGCGCGATCCCGGGGCTTAAAGCGGGGGCGGCCAAGCGAAAGGGTGAAATTTTGACACTAAAAATATTATAAGATACATGAGTTATAATTGCGAAAATAGCTTTTATTTATTATTAAGAAACGTGGAAAATTGTTGGCAAACATTTTTCTAGTCGCTAAAATGACGACAGACAACGCGATAGAGGCATGAAATTTTAAAAATTATTAAAAAATTAAATATGAAGAACGAAAAAAATTATGGCATATTTGCATGCCGATTGGTGAAATGTCATATTTATTTATTTTAAAAGCCGTATGCAAAAGGGCAGACAAAAAGATCGTGGCTTAATCAGCTGCAGACAGTTATCAAAAGCGCGATATTACTCTAGCGCTTTATTGAGGGAACGCTGGCCGCCTCATCCAATTAAGTATAGACAAATATAATATACGATTATATTATAAATATATTTTTTTATTATTTCAATAACGATTTTTTTGTCTGCCCTTTTGCATACGGCTTTTTAAATTAATTAACAATAAACATGACATTCCACCAACCGACATGCATGTATGCGATGATTTACTTTTGTCAAAATTATATGCCTCTTTCGCGTTGTCTGCCGGCATTTCAGCCACGAGAAAAATGTCTGTCAACAATTTTACACATTTCCTAATAATAAATAAAAGCTATTTAGCAATTATAACTCGTGTTCCTTATAATATTTTTAGTGTCAAAATTTCACCCTTTCGATTGGCCGCCCCCGCTTTAAGCCCCGGGATTGCGCTGGCAGACATGACTATTTCACAATGGCTACACAAAAGGATACTTCACACAAAAAATTAGCCATTTAACGATGATAAGGTTTTTTATGTAGCCAGCTCTCGGTCTAATATGTCTTGCTTTTTATCGAAGAACAATTTTCGTCAATTCGTCTTCTGTTACTTCATTTAACTTGAATAGATTAAGAGAATCAGTTTTTAAGTTTTTGTAAAAATGTAGCACGTGTTGACTTGGTTGTTGAGGATTAGCACTGGTTAAAGTAAAAAAAAATGTTAATATCATTAACATTAGCTAAGTGTACCGGAATACAGTCGTTTATTTTTTATAACATTTAATTTTCTCAGCTCAGTCCTGGTTTCCTTGCTAGATATATTATTAGTAAACTTAGTTCTTAAATAACCTTTTTTTCTCATTGCGAGTAGCTGTAGTTGCATAATTTCGTAGTTGCTTATAATATGCATAGTGTTCAGGGTTTTTGGTTTTTTTAAATTTATGCAATGCTTTGTTTCGCAATTTTTGAAGAAGTCTTATGTTCTCTGTTATCCATGGAGCGTACTTGTGGTTTCGATTCCGTTTAAAGGTTTTTCTTGGAGCATATCTATCAGAAACTTGTAGCAAATTGTTAGTGAAAAATAGAACTTTTTCATTTATATCAGTTATTTCAAAGATTTGCACCCATGGCAATGATTCAAGATCATGTTGGAAATTATTATAATTAATTTTTTTATAATTATTTTTTTTTTATTGTTGTTGGCTGCTTTAAACTTGTTTACCAGCCTTGGATTATATACGGGCTGTGTTTCTGTCATTTGTGTTACCGTAATCTGGCTCTTTTTTTAGTCTCGGTACTTTGGTTTAGTCTCTACATAATGTTGTCGCCGAGATTTTGAGTCTGTTTTCTTCTTTTGGATATGTATAAAAATGTTTCAAACCACTTTAAAATTTCCCAATGACTTTTGACTAGTCACCACTGTGCGGGGTTCTCTATTACTACACCATCTTGTACATTTTATGGATATGGAACATAATCGATAATTAGTAAACATTCAAACATATTAAACTCATTTTTACTACATATTTTTAGAGTTATGTTTTATTCACTATTTATTCGTCAAGAACTGTGTTATTTCGACGTCAACCAGACTAGGCTGAGATTTATAAAACGGTACAGAGCTAAGAAAATATAGTCATTTTTCTTTGTCAGGAAGTTCGGAGAAGAAAATCAACTTTAAAAGACTGTGAAACATTGCCTACTTTTATACACGTTTGTGAAAATTTGATTATAGACTGAAGCACCTTTATATTCTATATAAAAAATATGATACAGTGAGTTTCTGCTTTTATTATTAATTCAGTTAATCAGAACATTATTAATTCAGTTAATCAGAACCCCGGATTGTCTTTACAAGAGGAATCAGTTTTTTTATTATTAACATTTTGAGAAAAATGCATTCTTCATAAAAAATTTTGCTTATTGTAAAATGATTAATCCCGTTTATACTTTTCCAAATTTCCATACCGTTTTAGAGAAAACTAATAAAAACATGAAAATCTTTTTTCTAAGTCCTAAAAATCAAAATTTTACTGTTAAAGTATCCATTTTCCGATAACCATTATCATCCTTTCCGTAGCATTGAACTAAATAAATTTTGTGTTACTTGAACATTTTAAGACAACCATTTGATTCTTAAGCGTTGTCTATCTGAGAGTTGTCTTAACTAAGTAAGTTGTCTAACACTTGTTAATAACAAAGTTTTAATACTGAATCATTGTCTACCTCATTCAATAATTTTAATGCTTCATTTCTTTTGGCGTATTTAAGTTTTTAAAATTTTGTGTTGCAATAATAAAAATTATACTACTTTATACAGAGTGTCTAAAAATTATTTTAAATAATTACTAGCTTTAAACGGCAATAACTTGTTTAATTAAAATGGAAGAAGTAGAAGAACACCCTGTATATTTTTGGAGAATCAGATGCACAATTTAATTGTCTATCATATTATATTATACCATATTTTACCTATCTCTTCAAATTTTTGTAGAAAATGCATTTTCTTATAATTTAGACCTCATTTAACAATATAACCATGGAATCTTGACATTTTAGATTATTTTTAAAGATGTAACAAATTTTAAATTTTTAGTACGTACAGAGTACAGATACTAATATTGTCGATATAGTTCGTTTATTTCATTAAAAAAAAAATAATAAAAAACTGTTTAAATATTTGTTAGAGGGCAAATTAATATGATTCCAGTATTCAAACTACATTAATTGACTGTTTGCGTTGATTAATAATAATTGTTCCAAATACTAAAAACTGAATTTTGTCTGTGTATTAGTCAGTGTTGTAAAAAGTAACACCTTATAAATTTTATTTAATTTTTTTGACGAAAGCTTATTTATAACAATAGAGACATTCATTTTCATAACTTATTATTGTATTGATTTCTGAGTCAAATCCACAGTAGGTATGTAATTAACTAATTTTTGGGCAGAAATAATGGTGATATATTAATAATTAGTAATAATTGGTATACTCTATTACAAAGGTTTAAATATTTTTTTTGTATACAAATGGGCTTGCAATATTATTATTTTTACCACCTGTACATTTTGTACATACATATGTTGCTTAAAAAAATCTAAAATGTCAATATTCCATGGGTATAGTGATAAACAAAAAATTATAAGAAAATGCATTTTCTACGAAAACTCGAAGAGATAGGTAAAAAATGGTATAATACAATTTGATAGAAAATTAAATTGTGCATCTGATTCACGTAAAATATATAGGGTGTTCCATTTAAATTAAACAAGTTATTGCCATTTAAAGGTAGTAATTATTTAATATAAATTTTTGGCCACTCTGTATAAGGTAGTATAATTTTTATTATTGCAACAAATTATCTGATCAATAAATAATCTTTATTAAATATTTAGTATTAAAACCTATAATACCATTGGAGAAATGAAGCCTTAAATTTTTTACTGCAATATCACAAAATTGAAAATATTTCAAAAACGGTAAGTTTTAAGTGTGACAAACCTTAACCAAATTTACCTTTATTTCAATCGTAGAATCTAAAAATAGAATAATATACAGGGTATCCTATTTAAAAAAATACAACTATAATATTTTTTACTTATTTGAGACACTCTGTATCCTGTAAGATTATTTTTAAATTGTAGCTCCAATAGTCCTTCAATGAACCCAAAACTTACATTTGTAAAAATCTAATCGTTTGGCTACAATACTCCGTATTATGTGGTGAACAACCCTGTAAAATTTTTTCAGAATTAATACCTCTATACAAAATAAAAGTAGACAAAAACTCCTACAAATTCAGTTCTTTATTTTTTTCACAATTTTCGTTTTTTTAATCAATTTAATATTGGTAGGCTTTGTAAACATGTTGCCGTACTTTTCATATATTATTTATCTCTTAATATTTAAAACAAAAATATTTTGCGCTCCTCCGGCATGTTTAACACACAGCAGCCATATTTGTTTTCGTCGTTTATATTCTTGGGGCGCATTCATGTCAGATCCTTTCTCCATAAATTAGACCCAAACAATAAAGTTACCGAGACAATTCTAATTGTATTAGATAAAGGTAATTACACTGCACGGGCAATTCTAAATGTGACTAATGTGTGGCCATTCTTTTTCCTATTCATTTTAACGGTAAACAAACACCATGATTTAAACGTATTTATACAAGAGAACAGTTAAACTATTAATCATATAAGTTTATTTATTGTTACAAAGTGGCATTATGTAGGTATGATTTTCTTTAATTGATTTTTCTTAATGATTGGATCCTGAAATAAAGAAACTTTAAAATTTTAGAGCAAATACTATGCTTCGCGTCGGACGAAAAAAATCGAGAGAAGAAAATTGTTTAGAAATTAATGAAGATTTTGAAAATAACTAATTTTTTTTAACTAATCATTTTTTTTCAGTGAAGTCAGTGGCCTATCATTTCTTCTTCAAAAATATTCAGTATAAAACCCGCATGAACGCCACTTGTTGATACAAATAATATTGTATATCAAAAAATGCATTTTGATGCAGAGAAGACGTGTTCAAGAAAAGAAAGAAGTTTTAGAAAATTTTACCGTCCTGTGTTTACCCAAAAGTTTAGATACTTAAGACATACATTCACATGAAGTTTTTTTCTTAGAATATGTTCAAGAACCGCCCCTTTAAACATAAGCATGTCATTAAAGAACACCCTGTATATAATTTCCGTAAAATATTTTAGAAAACGTGATATGTTTGAACAAAGAATACAGTACCAAAAGAAATATTAGGTATTTTCTCGGTGTCTTCCATTCTTTTTTGTTGCTTTTTTTCCATGACCGTGAAAGCCCGGCTAGCTTTGTTAAATGGCCTAAGACCGCAGTTCTATGTCACATTTTTGTTATATACTACACATCTTTATTATACACCAGCTATTACTTCCAACTTCGTTCGTGACACAGGCGTTGTTAAGCCGGCGCCCGTCGCGAGGCTTTATTTATACGGCTCCAAACGAAGATGCGGCGTCATATAATAATAAATAGAGTTTCTCATCTAGTCTAACCAATGAAAATGCCGTCAAAATCGTTTAGCTAATTCGAAGGAAACTCCGCATTGTGATTATAATGGAACTACTATGAGGTTAAGAATAAGTTAATGTTCAGGCTTTGTAAATATAAAGTTTAATTTTAGTTATATGAATATATATGGAACGAAATATATGGAATATAAATGAAATATATGGAAAGAAATACGCTGGGAATGACCAAGAGAGACCGTAAAAGAACGGAGTGGATACGACAAAAGACCCGGGTAATAGATGTCATCCACAGAGTCAAATCCCCCAAATGGCAATGGGTAGGACACCTGGCAAGAAGACCGGACAAACAGATGGACCACAAAAATTACAGCATGGTACTCAGGAGGATGTAACAGTCAAATTTCCTGCAACGACCTCTGTGTGCTAGCTCATAAAATATCGCAAATAGCTATTATTTTTGCATCATGTTTACTATAATTTTATTGTTAAATATTATTTTATTTAAATTTTACGATTATGCAACCCGATATACACCGCGATATTATATATATATTGTCACTGATGCCGACCAGCAGTAGGCTTTTTGTTCATCTCTCTATATTTCTGATCATCACCTCCGTCACTTGTCACTGTGAGATCAAATCAGATGTTTTTAGATTTATTTATCCTTTGTTTTGGTTATTGAAATTTTATAATTATCAGATAAAATTTCGTAGTTAAATTGGTTATTTTTGATGAGGATCGCAGTGTGCAATTCGTTCATTTAATTGTGGAATTTCTGAGTTTAGTTCGTTCATTGACTGGATATGGAATATGGCTGAGGAGAAAACATCATTTTTTATTTATGCCTTTTTGTGAGTTGGACTAGTCAAGATATATAGTTCTCTATCTATATCCTGGAGGGAGATTTCCGGTTGAAATCTGATTTTGTGAAGGAAATCGAATCCTTGCATGACTTCTTGTGTACTCCCCGACCGAGAATATCGTCGTGAAGAACTGGCTGCCGTTTCGTGAAGCATTCCCTGTTGGTGAATAGCAGGTCTTCGTAAAGAAGGATTAAGGCTTCCGAAACATATTAGGTCAGAGACGTGGTTGGATTTTGATGATTTTTATGGACCGCCGACCAATTTCCGCAATGGGATTAAAATAGCCAAATTTTCCGACAGATATTCCGATTCCACGTGCCCAAGAAGTCCCCGAACAGTTCCAAGAGCAAGAAGACCGATCCAGACCGTACAGCACAGAACAGTCCAGAATGTTCCTGTTGCCCGTGTGTAGAGTTACCCGTTGGACATCATAAACCCTCGTTGAGGGTTTTTATGTTCACCATTTGAAATCTCAACACCTACCTTTTACCTGTACCTCTGCTGACATCCGTGGGCTCCAGTGACAGTACACCGAGCTGCTGTACACCGCCTTAGCAACCCTGTAGCTATACGCCGTAACTCAGCCGGAGGAAGTTTTCAAGTATATCACATCGAGTAGAGTAAGACTGTTTAGATATTTGTATAATTTTAGATTTGATTTATGGGTATAAACCACCCTGATTGTATCTAGTATTAAGTTAGATAAGGGGGTTTGACGTCATAGGTTTAGCTATTTCTCATTTGATTTAAATTCTATCTTCTTTTCGTACATTTCAATTTGCTTTTCTTAACACATTTCATTTCTCTTACATTTCATTCATTACTTTATATATATTAACTTTTTCATAGTTTAATAAATTGATTAAATATTTTTAGTAGTCTTATTTACAGTCTAGTCTCACAGTTAAGTTAGAGTCACTTAAGTTCAAGTAATTATAGTATATTTGAAGTTCATGGTAGTTACACTCACCAGTTCGAGGTTAGTGTTGAAGTCTACTTAATAGTAACGTCTTTTATGCCGAGTTCATAGAGTATAATCTCGTGGCGCCCTTTTATTAGATCTTTGAACCCCGACCACCCGGCTGTTAAAATTAAAAGCTAGTGGCCTCTATGCAACTCATCCAGATTAACTAAACTTTGTGTTTTGTTGAACTTCGAATTAGAAAGGGCGTGGTAAGGAATTAAAAGACCTAGAAGAAGGCCGAACCTGAGATGGAACCATGATATTAGGAAATTAGCAGGGATAACTTAGACCCGCACAGCCAACAATAGACAACAATGAGCTCAACTACAAAGAGTATGTGAGGGATTTCAACCCTTACTGTGTACCCTCCCTCACATATTTAGATACTCTCTTTGTAGTTCGGCCATTGTAACCAGCAATAGACTTATTGGCTATGCTGTTATCCCTGCAAATTTTCTAATATCATGGTCCCATCTCAGGTTCTGTCTTATTCTATGTCTCTTAATTCCTCGTGGGTACCATGCTGTAATTTTTGTGGTCCATCTGCTGTCCGATTTGACTCCGTGGATGACATCCATTACCTGGGTCTTTAATCGTATCCACTTTATTCTTTTATTTTTGCAGTTTCCTTATGATGTCCCTATTCAGTGTCCAGATTTCGAATGCATAGATCATGACTGGTAGTACACATTGGTCGAATGTTTTCTTGTTTAGATAGAGTTGCATTCATAAGTACTCCATGCTAACTTAATTCTTCTGTTGATTTCTGGTAGTAGAGATCCCGAGCTCTGTATTAGTTGTCCCAAATATATATATTCTTCTATTTCCAGTGTTGTGTTATTTATTAGATTGTCTTTTCTTTCCACTAGTTCGTTGTACATTACTTTAGTTGCTAAATTAATTTTGAGATCCACTTTATTGCTAGCAGTATTTAGTTCATTCATTTCTGCTTGCAGTTCTTCAGGACTGTTGGGAATTAGGACTATGTTATCAGCGAATCTTAGGTGGTTAATGCATTCTCCATCTATTTTTAATCCTTGGTTGATCCCGTCCAGTTGACGGAAGATTTCTTCTAGTGTTGCTGTAAATAGCTTTGGAGATATCGCGTTGTACTCCTTTGCTAGTTGGGAACTCTGGGGTTGTTTTCTATATCATTACTCTTGCTTTGGCTTCTCTGTATATATTGGCGAGAGTCTCTATATTAGGCCTGCCAATACCTTGTTTCGCTAGGGCTTCTATTGTTGCCTTAGGATATATCGAGCCGAAAGCCATCTCAAAGTCTATAAAGGGTATGGCTAGTGGAAGTTTTCTTCTTAGGCGGGTGGTACATATATATTTGCTTCCAATTTCTCCTATCAGCGTACTTAAGTATTTCAGCTGTTATTCAGTCGTTCCCTGCTGTTTTTCTATTTTTCATATCTCATATTAACATGTATTTACATATTAACATGTAAAAATATAATTTTACCTAACTTAGTATTCCTTAATCTACAGCGTTTCTCTGAAAAAAGTTGACCAGTTTCGCTAATAATCCGTTCACATGGCACAGATGTAGCCATTACACAAAGTCTTTTTTTGACGTATTCATAGGGTATATATTTTTTCTTTGAAACCACCAAGTTAATGTGTCTTCCTGTCTATTTAATAAAGGTTCGTTCAAATATTTATCTAATTCATTTATTGTAGGTGCTGTTGGATTTCTTGGAGTTTTTATGTTTTTAACTTTTTCATCAAAGTCTTTCGTTTTGTTGAGTATTTTTTTGCTGCAAGAGCCCTAATTTTTAATTTTAAATTTTCAATTGTTACCTTAGCTTTATTATTATCTGCAAATCCAGATTGTTTAAAACGAGGATCTAATAATGTGGCCTGTGATATAATTTCATTATATTTGATATTTTAAAATCTTGATTTTTTTTAATTTTGATCTCATTCAATAAAATATCCATCATTGGCTGTAATTCTTTTATTGTTATTACAAATTTACAATCATGTATGTGAGTTTCCTTTGAATTTGTAAAAAGAAATATCTGTCATTAAATATTCCCAAAATGGTAATTTTTCATCATTTACCATTCTCTCGCATTTAATGCTACTTCATGCTCTAAAAGAGCTAGTAGAGCTAATGTTGATATTAAATTATCTTTTCGATAAGATCTTTTTAGCATGTCGAGGGTAGAAATCTAACGGGTATATACATCACTTTTTAATTTAAAGAATGGCAGACCCATTTGTTCCTGACTTTGATTAAATCTGCTTAAAGCATGAGAACTCCTTTTAAAGAATTATTAAAAAAAAGTCTTTTTTAAGACCCTTCTACAATTAAATTAATGTGCAAATTATTAAATTAAAAAATTATTAAAAAAATCTTATGTGCAAAGCAATCTAAATGCCGCCAGTTTCCTAGCCTTATAGCTGCTGCAATATTGGGTGCATATCTCCGGAACAACACATTGTAGCTGCTATAAAATATTTTTCTGCCATATTTCCGGAATTGTCAAAGATAAGTTCAACTACACTGAAAAAATTAATTTGTGAATATTGATGATTATTTCTAGCCACTACAGTTTTACAACTCATTTGAAAAATCGCTGTATAGCTAATTTGTGGCATGTCTGTAAATATTTTATAATATATCTTTATATTCACCTATATTCTTTGTGAATTTATGTGAAAAATGTTTGTTTTAGAGTTACTTATTCATTGTAAATTTATCTTTTAAAATCGTCAACTTCTTGTACTATTACTAAAGAGTAACAACAAATTAAAACATTCGTTATAGTGAATTTACAATTACTTTTGTAAATTCACAAAGCGTTGGTAAATATTAATAAACTTAATAAAACACGTGTTTATAATTATAATATTTATTCTAATTGTTAATAAAAAGTCACAAAACAGGACTTATGTATGTGAGATACTCGTTGCCATCGCTTCTTGTGTAGAAGAACCTTACTGGAATTCTGAGCATAATCAAAATAGGAACAAAATTGGCATTAAATACAAAACGTGCATGAATTGTCCTCCGAAACACAGTCTGAAAGAATAAATAATACTTAGGGATATGTTGATATATAGAGAGATCATGAAACAATTATGTTTACGTAAAAATCGCTAAAATTAAAATGCAAATAATTAAGATAAATGGAGATTGTGTTTTCTAAGAGAGTTGGCTTTATATTTACAGAAACTACATATAAAATAATTAATATAATATACTGTAACGTTTTTAGTTCGTTACATGTCTTTTTTATATATAATATATGATGTCTGGCCTATCATCACCGGATTCCCTCTCGTTCAGGCCTGATGTGACAAGTGTCATTTACTCACTTAGTTCACAGACGTAAATAATAATTTAATGTGTAATAATAAATAAAACTCGCCTAATCTGAAAGTTTCCATTTCACATTAAAAAAGAAAAGTGTCCAAGTCCTATAGCTAATTATTTTTAACTACTGTTTAAAAACAAATATTTGTATGGAATATTTTTTGACTAAACTTACCTTGACTGTTTGACAGCTAATAACGACAATTGTATTGTAACGTTTTTAGTTCGTTACATGTCTTTTTTTATATATAATATATGATGTCTGGCCTATCATCACCGGATTCCCTCTCGTTCAGGCCGGAT
The DNA here is from genome assembly GCF_002938485.1 of Sitophilus oryzae. NCBI lineage: Eukaryota > Metazoa > Arthropoda > Insecta > Coleoptera > Curculionidae > Sitophilus > Sitophilus oryzae. The sequence goes on from NW_022147569.1 coordinate 134,931, forward strand.
AGTTTATTTGACGCGTAATTTTTACGTTCCCTAGTCGCCAACCCTGTTATCGTTCGACACAACCCTGTTACTATTCTGTGGAGGCGCGCGCTGTCAACATCGCTTCTGTCAACTCTCCGTGCTTAACCTCACTTTGTTTTGACTCTCTGTTGTATCCCAGCTTTTTAGAAATGGTGATTATTTAAATCTTGCTGTATAATTTGAATCAGCTGCTATTTCGAGGCTACAGGTAAAGATAGTTATTACCTTTTATCGATTCGATATTATTATTGAATATTTTTAGGGTAGAGTTACGGATGTCCCAACTTGTATTTGTATTTTGCTGGCACGTTGGCGTCCCTTTTCTTTTGTCCTCCAGAATGTCACATGGAAGAAAGGACATGTTTATTATTTATTGAACCCTCGGAAGTATTTCGAGGTAGGTTTATTTTGTTTATTAGACCTTGTTTGGTTTTAAACAAGAGGTTCATATTTTTAGGATCCAAGGTACGGACTATTTCCAAGGTACGGACTGCGTCCAAGGTACGGACTGTGTCCAGTGTACGGACTGTATCCAAGGTACGGACTATTTCCAAGGTACGGACTGCGTCCAAGGTACGGACTATTTCCAAGGTACGGGTAGTGTCTTATGTACAGACATTATCTTATGTACAGTGGACGAGTGTCCCCAGTAAGAACGATTTTTTCTTACATCTAAGTGCCACAGCGTGGATGTAGCTTGAGTCCCATGCTGATTCGTTCCCAGCTGTAAGCTAGTTAGTTACGGCTGTACCAATTTATGGTGTCTCATGCTGGCCCCTTTGGTTGTGTTGGATGGCTGAGTACAGAGATGCGAGACCACCTCACGCTGCTACTGTTTGAAGCAAGATTACATAAAGAACAGCTAAGTGTAGATTTACGTTCTAGTTTTATGTTTTAGATTTTCTATATTTTCAGTCTTAAACAGTAACGTACATTTTAAATAATATCGTACAGACTATATTTAGTGGTTAGATTATTAAGAACATTTATGTCGATGCAGTAGTTACAATGTGATTTAGATTTTAGGTTTCATTATATTACGCCTTGTAATAGTATTACTTTCTATAGATAATATTGCGCTATATTAACAGATGAATAACGAGACATAGATTCTAGAATCTACAGGTTGCAACACATCGGATTTAACACCGCATAAAATTTAACAATTTAATTAAAGTAATGCTACTCTTCTTATAACTTCTATAACGTTACACGCATTGTATTTTTTTCATAGTCTTTTCATAGAACATATTTAATATTATTTACATACATGGTTTTACTCAATAAATAACCACTATAATAATTATTAAAATTGTACAATGCTATTTACCATCAGAATTCATCACGAATAAATATAGTCATTAGTTTTAAGTATTATACAACTGTGTTTTCTTTCTCTGTACATGCCTGGCGCCCAATATCTATTTTTTTGTTTATTATTCTTAATTAGTTTTCTTTCCAGTGAAATACCTTATCCACGACTGCTCTCCGATGAAAAGCTGCCGTTCGCAGTGGTAGTTGTTTAAAAAACGCTACAATACTTACCCTTAAATTATAAAAACGCTAATCACCCACGCACTAAGACTTCTACCTGTTCAAAAAACTGCTTAGATTAAAATGTTCTTCGTTTTCATTCGATTACTTAATTCGCATGCGCTTCACAAGAAGTCACGTAACGTGGCGTCGTTTTTTACTAAATATATTATGGTAGCTTCACAAAAGTTTTGTGAATATGTCTAGAAACATGGAATTTTACTACAAGATTGTAATTATGTTTTAAATTTAATTTTTAAACTCACAGAATTTATTGTAAAAATAATATCGTTTAGTAATAATCATTTATTATTAATAAACTGTTTTGTAGAGTTACATTTTTTTTTGTGAAACTATGCAAAAATATATTATTTTTACAACTTTCTTGTTAGAAATACTATAATGTATCAATATTTTTTTAGTGAAATTACTTATATTTTTTTCAGTGTATCGGAAAATGATTGGTCAATATACGCAATTTTGCCCCAATTTGAACTCTGTATATATTACCGTTTCCGAGATCCCAATGGTGATTAACCTCCGTATAACCCTTTTTTAGTCTTTGTAATGAGTGGCGCCTGCTCGGTACAAAGATAATTCGATTATACCTAAAATTCTTCTATCCTTTTGAATTATTCTTTTTCTGTCGTTGTCTACCACTTTGAAACACTCTTAAAATCTGTTTCTCTAGCGTTCTTTTTTAGTTTCTATTTACAAACGTAAAAAAAATACCACCATGTAGCAAAATAAAACAAAAGATTTTTTTCCGAAAGCATTTCGATAAAACTATATAGAAAATGTGTTACATTTTCAGAGAGAATGCTTGAGTAAAAAATATTACTTTTTCGATCTCTACCATTCGTTTTGATGTTTTTCTCCGAATCGGAAAAACCGAGCTACTTTTGCGATGTTGTATAAAAACGGCAGATTCTATCTCGTATTTTTATTGTATAGATACTTACCGGCGATTACCTCACACTTCGTTCGTGCCAGCCAATCGCAAAAAGTACAATAATCGTGGGTCGAATAAACCCTAAAGGTTTTTCCTTTAATGTTCTTTTGTTGTTTCGGAAATATCGGGACACTGAACTCTATATAAAATTTGTTGAAAATACAACAAAAAATATTTACCTTCTCTAAGAAAATTTGTTTTTTCAGTAATTTTGATAAAATAATGAGTGTTTTAACCTTTTTCTCGATTCTTTAAAGCCCTGTGGACACGGTACAAGTGTACTTGGATTAAGTACACTTCGATGCTGCGCTCGTATCACGTACGCTGCTTGGGTCGTATCAACTGTTTTATTCAAGTTGAGTTGGAAAGCTTCGTAACATCCATGTAAGTAGACTGGCTGCCAACTTACTTTGTTTATTAGAGGTGTGTAGTTCGTGAACGAACTACTTCCAATGAACTATTCCGACCACAGAATGGAAGGAACTAGTTCCCGGTTTCTCAAAGGACCTATTCCTGGGATCAAGACTGTGACCGATATACAGGGTTGTTCACCACATACGACACGGAGTATTGTAGCTAAATGATTAGATTTTTACAAATTGTAAGTTTTGGGTTCGTTGAAGGACTATTAGAGCTACAATTTAAAAATATTTTTACAAGATACAGTGTGTCCCAAATAAATAAAAAATATCAAAGTTGTAGTTCTTTAAATGGAACACCCTGTATATTATTACATTTTTAGTTTCTACGATTAAAATAAAGGTAAATTTGATAAAGATTTATTACACTTAAATTTTACCGTTTTTGAAATATTTTCAATTTTGTAAAATTGCAATCAAGATTTTAAGGCTTCATTTCTCCAAGGGTATCAAAGTTTTTAATACTAAATATTTATTAAAGTTTATTTATTGATCAGTTATTGTGTCGCAATAATAAAAATTATACTACCTTGTACAGAGTGTCTAAAATTTTATTTTAAATAATTACTAGCTTTAAACGGCAATAACTTGTTTAATTTAAATGGAACACCCTGTTTTTTGAAGTTTATAATCATCTGCTGATGATGCTAACATGGTTAGCGAAACGCGCGTCCAGTGTAAAAGTAAAAGTGTTTTGGTGTATTGTGGTGATTTAGTGTTTTTATTTTACCCTGTATATTCTATGAGAATCAGATGCACAATTTAATTGTCTATCATATTGTATTATACCATTTTTTACCTATCTCTTCAAGTTTCCGTAGAAAATGCATTTTCTTGTAATTTAGAACTCATTTATCAATATACCCATGGAAAACTGACATTTTAGATATTTTTAAAGATGTACCAAATTTTTAAAGAGTACAGGTATTAATATTGTCGATATAGTTTCTTTATTTTATTAAAAAATAAAAAAAACCTGTTTAAATATTTGTTAAAGAGGACCAATTAATATGATTCCAGTATTCAAACTACATTAAATTGACTGTTTGCGTTGATTAATAATAATTGCTCCAAATACTAAAAAACTGTATGTGCATTTAATTTAGTTAAGTATGTAATTAATTAGTATTTGGGCGGAAATAATGGTGGTATATTTAACTAATAGTATACTCTTTTATAAAGATTTAAATAATTTTCTTTGTGCATACAAATGGGCTAGTAATATTGCTATAATCACTTTGCTAAAAATGATAATATTACTAGCCTGTACATTTTGTAGATTTGTTGCTTTAAAAACAATCTAAAATGTCAACATTCCATGGTATAAAAAAATTAATTTTCTACGAAAACTTGAAGGGATAGATAAAGAGTGGTATAATACAATTTGATAGACAATTAAATTGTGCATCTGATTCTCCTAAAATATACAGGGCGTTCCATTTAAACTAGTTATTGCCGTTTAAAGCTAGAAATAATTTAAAATAAATTTTTAGACACTCTGTATGAGGTAGTATTATTTTTATTATTGCAACAAAATATCTGATCAATAAATAGACTTCAGTAAATATTTAGTATTAAAAACTTTGATACCCTTGGAGAAATGAAGCCTTGAAATTTTGACTGCAATTTCTCAAAATTGAAAATATTTCAAAAACGGTAAGGTTTAAGTTTAATAAACATTAATCAAATTTACCTTTATTTTATTCGTAGAAACTAAAAATGTAATAATATACAGGGTGTTCCATTTAAAAAAAATAAAACTTTGATATTTTTTATTTATTTGGGACACTCTGTATCTTGTAAAAATATTTTTAAATTGTAGCTCTAATAGTCCTTCAACGAACCCAAAACTTACAATTTGTAAAAATCTAATCATTTAGCTGAACAACCCTGTATAATAATATGCGACGGCGACGGATCGGCCAGCGCGATCGTAGCCCGACGCTAAGCAGGAGTGGGGAGTGCGAGCCGTATGTTATTGGTCCCGGACCAAGAGGAACTCTAAGGAACCAAATAAAAGACTACTGTATGTGCGGATCGGCATCAAGAAACTATTCTTCTGGAGAACTAAGAAATTAGTTCTTCCCAAGGAACTATAATTTCCACCTCTAGCCCAAGTGTGAAATATTCTAGAAACAAAAATCGTGCCAAGGGGGCGAAATCAACGGTAAAATCAGTAAAGGGAAAAATTAAAAAAGGAATAGAATGTGGACTGATATGGAATCAGAATAGTTCCTTAAATTACACAGCTATCATCCGTAAATTGTTCTTGTAACTTTCTGTCTCCTCAATTGATACTCTGTACTCTTTTGCGGTTAGCTGCGTTAGAGAAGTTTATTGATATTGTTGCTTAAGTTTTGCGGCTTTTGTTGAAAAGTTTATAGATTTCTCAGCGTGTTTCAGCTGTGCTCAATACCAACTTACGGACTGTGAGTAGGGTTCTCACAAAAAGTGAAGACTAATGTTATGATCCCATTAGAACTTTACTTTTTTTATTGGGGGAACTTGCTATTAACTTCATTTAATTAGAATTTTCGAAGACCGTAAGACTGGAATAGCACCAACATAATTATAATTCATAAGAAAGGCTGCAAAGAAGACATTAAAAACTATAGACCCATAAGGCTACTACCAGTAACATACAAGATATTCACAAAAAGAATAAACAACAGAATACAAAACACGCCAGACGCTGAATAACCACGAGAAGAAGCAGGCTTTAGAAGCGGCTTCAGCAAAAAAATATACATCACATACATACACTAAGACAATCTGTCTGCCGAACAAAAAAATTTAGCCATAGCCTTTATAGACTTGGAGAAGGCTTTCGATTCAATATACATATCTTAAGGCAATAATAGAAGACTAGCGAAACAAGGTATTGAGAGGCCTTATATAGAAATTATCGCCGGATATACAAAGAAGCCAAAGCAAGAGTAATGATATACAGGGTGGTGCCTCTCATACGCCGCGGAAGCTCCAAGGAGAACGGCAGTTTATATCGAAATAAAATTTTGGCAGCATATGTAGGTTAACTGAAAGCATTTTATAAAAATATATAGAATTATACAGGGTGTCCCCAAAAAAAGTTAGACATCAAAGTTGTGTGTTTTGTAATGGAACACCCTATATATTAATTGATTTTTAGAGGAAAAAAATAAAGTTGAGTTTTATTAAAGAAGCATATACCTAAAATCTAAGGATTTTGACATATTTCACATTTTGTGAAAATGAAGAGTAAATTTTAAATTTCGATAACAGTATAGCCTGATATTTAATTACAGTAATCATTGTATGTTAAACCGAATTGAAATTTGACCCGAAAAGTTATACTGGGTGAGACAAAATTAATATGGAACAATAGTCACTTTTAAAAGCAAGTTACTTCTTGGGTTTGAAGTTTTAATCATAAAATTCTGAAATTTATTTGTTAAAAAAGCCTACCATCATGGGCACGTATAATAACGTAATAACAAATAAATTGCAGAATTTTATTAGGTATTAAAACCTCATGCCCAAGAAAAAATATTTATTTTGTAATTATATAAAGTTACTTATTTATACTAAATATCTTTATCGATTGTAAAATGCAAAGTTTTTAACGTGAAATTAAATTTCAATATAAATTTAAGCAATTTTGTATCAAGTAAACAAAAGCTTACTCTTAGTCTCTCAATTTACCATAATTCGTTTTTAAAGACGAAGATATAAAAAAAGAAAAATGTCGCGAGGGAATAAAGCTCGTTAAATTTGCTTTAATTTATTTTCCAACAAAATTAGGAAGGATTGTTTGCTTTATTTCCAATAAATCATATTTAATTATTCTGAACTCTAAAAAACTCCATTAAAAAACTATTAAAATTAAAGAAATATTTTCTTTTCAATCCTAATCATATAAACATAAAACAAATAAAAATAAATTTTTTGTGTATTAAAAAACTATGATTATGTCTGTTTCAAAGATTCGCAAAGACATGTTTTTAGAGGAACCAAAACTAAATAAAAATCGATATAATTTTAATGGATTTTGATGTTATAATCAAGTTTCAAGGATACTTTAGGGTGTATTCCGTTGTAAAAACCTGGTTAAAAGTCACGTTAGTAAATTACGGTAAGGCTCGGTTCCTGAAAAATGTCGGTAAAATATGGAACAGAATGAGAAAATAGCAGAAATGTAAAATATTGACGGTTTATAATTTTAATATTTCAGAATTTTTTTATGCTCGAGTCGTCCTTTCAATGGATTTTTTTAATGTTGCAAAACCTTCAAAAAGTTTTTTTGAACGTTTTCAAACAAATAATAGAATGAACATGTCAAGAAACGAACTAGATAAACTAGCCTTCTTGCGCAGGTTAAATTGGTAACAATAATGGCCTATATTTTTCAGGAACCGCTCTGCGTAATAATAAATAAAAATTTGAGGCAAAACACATAGAAATGGGATAGAAAACTATAACCAAGGTAAGAAACACAGCGTTAATACACTCACAGCCACGAAAAACGGACACCTTAAAATTTTGATGTATTTTAAAGTTTAATATACAGGGTGGCCCATCGAAAACGTTCCGCAAAGCATAACGGCTAGGGTATTTTTTTTTCAAAAAATCCAAAAACACGTCAATTTTGTTTGTGAGGGGGACAACTTTTGCCCCAAAAATGATTGCAAAATCTTCAACCCTCTAAGCGGGGGTGTCATCCCCCAATTTTTTTCAAATGGGAAGGGCGGTCAAGTGGTACCACAATGAAAAGGGATTTCTATTCTCTATACTTTCCCGCTTTGTTTTTGAAAATCGGTCGAGTCATTGAGAAAATATGAAGGATTGAAATTTGAAAAGTTTATTTAAACATATATCAGAGTAAATGATAAGGATAAATTCCTTCGATCAATTTGCTGTTTTTTCTTATTATTTCTAGATGTTTACGCATTTTTTCACTTGCCACAAGGTTGAACGATCAGGTGCGGTAGTTGCTAGATAGCTGTTCTGTGACTTTTGCGTTGAAGTTCTTCTCAACTTGCAGAAAAAGTGGAAAGTATAGAGAATAGAAAGCCCTTTTCATTGCGGTACCACTTGACCCCCTTCCCATTTGAAAAAAATTGGGGGATGACACCCCCGCTTAGAGGGTTGAAGATTTTGCAATCATTTTTGGGGCAAAAGTTGTCCCCCTCACAAACAAAATTGACGTGTTTTTGAATTTTCTGAAAAAAATATTACCTTGAGCGTTATGCCTTGCGGAACGTTTTCGATGGGCCACCCTGTATTTTGTTTTAATGGGCAAATTTTAATGTTTTTAAAGCAATTTGTAGCTAAATTATTTGACTTTTCTGTATCTGTTTCTAAATTAAAAATGAAAGTTTCAATTTGTCAATTAAACGAGGGAAAAGCAAATGCTGATATTTTGGTAAAAGTTTGAAACACCCTGTGGAATATGTTAACAAAGCAAGAAATTTAAAAATAAATTTATCATCTAGGTACGTATTTTCTCGATAATTTGTTTTTTGATTCATCTCAATAGCTTTATTTTTATTGGAGATATTCGCTTTTAAATAAGAGAGTAACGATCAACGATCTACAGCAATTTTAGCATTGATTTTGGGTTCTCATCAAAACACTTACACAATAGTGTTTATTGTTTTTGTAATCTCATTCTCATTGCAAGTCATATTATTACAGTGTATTGACGTTTACTCTGGTAGAGATGGTTTTTAAGTTCTGAAGAATCGGCTGTTACTGCTTTAATTGATCATGGTAGAGATTAACTTTTACACATAAAACCATATCTGTTAGAGTAACTGCCCGACAGACAACAATAATACGATTCTTTAAAGACTAGTTATAAAAAAATACCGAGGATACTCTAGTCATGGCCGGAACAGCGATTTTTTAATAACAGGTACAACCTGTTCCAGTTCCAAACTGTTCCAAAACGAAAATTAATACCGTACTTGCGTCATTCTGATTCGGTTGCTATTTTTCTTTTTAAATTTATATAAAAGAATATTTTTTGCTTAAATAATGAGAACTACTGGGGATTTTTCTGTTTTCTCTAAATTTAATCTATACTATCTATGTTGCTATATTACCAAGTTATAATGTTCTTTTAACTAAAAATTAAAAAAAACCTTTTTCCAAATTTTCCAAAAATATAAACTTTTCAAAAACATGTTTTCCCGAAAAAAACTCATGATGATATACCACCCCTAAAAATATGTGCAGTTATTTAAGACCCATCCTCTATAAGCACTAATGAATAAATATAGATTTATAATTTTGTTATATACTTAAGTAAATTCTTGGAAGAGTTTATTTTTTTTAATATCTACTATATTTATAATACAAAACAGTAACCGACTGTTCTTACACTGTATTTTTCAAAAAAAAACTATAATGCGATAATTATATTGCATTTGGCAACATCGCCAGCATTGTTTTATAATAAAAAAGGTTTCTTACCTATTCTGTTTCTGTTTACATTAAAAAAATAAAATATTTAAAAAAAAATATTATAAATTTTAAATTTAATTGAATTTAAAAAAATTAGTTGAATTTTAATTAAATATTTTAAATAATAATAATATATAATAATTTGTTTTTTACGCCCCTGTATCCCGATAAGAGATAACACCTGAACGGTCCAAGTCCCACTGTTCAGGTTGGGACTTGAAACAGTTTGAGACTTGGAACAGTTTGGGACTTCGAACAGTTTAGGGCTTGGAACAGGTAGGAACTTGTAACTGTTTGAAACAGTAAAAAGAACTGGTTTGAGTTGATAATCGAGGTCGTATATCGGTTTCGCTTGTGCTAGTGGAACAGTTTGGGACTTAGTAAGTAAAAGAACTAGTTTCCGGTTGAGAAACGAGGTAGTATATCGCTTTAGCGACGCGGTCGCTTTGCGTTATATTATCGAGATTGAGTGCGAGTGCACTAATATAGTGCATAGACGTAAAAAAACAAGGGTGACGGTTTTCGCAGCGTTGCCGATATTTGATATATTTAATTAAAATTCAACTAAATTTTTATTATAAATTTTAAATAGGAAATCAATATTTAAAAATACAGAAAGAAAAGAATATATAATATTTACTATTTTATATATGTAAAATATAAAGTAATATATAATATTAAACTTAAAGTCCTAGATAGTACACAAATCAAAATCTATTCTTGTAATAATAAAAATTTAACAGACCTATAAATATTTATACCCTAAATTAAACAACTAAACAAATAATAACAGAGATAGACTAAAATCTTTTGGTTTGCTCAAAGAGTACCGACAAGCAAAATAGTATTATAACATCTAATTATAAATTAACACGAAGAATCTTGGAAGGAATTGTTAACGTTTATAAATAACAATTGTTTTAATTTGTTTGCACTAAGTCTTCTTCGGCGATCGGTTAAAACAATTCCCGCTTAATTATGATGATCGTTGTGTACTACACCAAGTAACTCTAGATAATAATTCGGTAGCACGAATTAGCCAAAACAAAAAAATTTAAAGTGAATTCCTTATACCTAATTCGAAAATTATCATGCCTATAAAAAAGGTCGTCGCCTTTATCATAACAAGCGGTTCTTTTGTCAGTATGTATACATTTTTTACGCAGAGTTTTTTTTTAATGTAAACAGAATAGGTGTAGAGAATTTCTTACCATCAAAAAAACGTACTGGCGATGTTGCCAAATGCAATATAATATATAATTATCTCATTTTGAAAAATACACTATTAAGAATCTAGCATCACAAATATAGTAGATACCATAATTTAAACAATTCCAACAATTTATTTCTTTAAGTATTTAATTTAAGTTGCAGTGTTTTTTTAAACAGCTGGAACAGTTGGAACTGGAACTGGTATAGGATAGCACATAAACCTGTTCCAAGCCAGTTCCAAAACAAACCTGTTTCGAAAATAACAGATCCTGTTCCAAAGCGTCATCACTAGAGGATACCATTTAAAAATCAAAAGTTGTAGTCATTTCCGGTGAAACAGGAAGTGACCAAAAAAAAATTGAATACGTCAATCAATCCTAATTTATGTCGTATACTAACATACCAAATCTCGTTTTTTTATCTCAAAAAAAAAATTATAAGGGTGAGCCACCTTTGCGACGCACCCGGTACATGAAAAATACAGAAAATTGTAATTACTGCTCATGTTTTAGTTTTAAAAATAAAAGATTTATCTTTCTTATTGTTATTATTTAGAGTTAGTAAAAGTCCAGAGTCATCTCAGATAGGGCTTAGCCTATTTGGACAGACTTTTCAGTAATATGCGGCCGGGAAACTCTATTTTTTATTATTTTATGAGCGCGTCTTTGTGCCAAAGCATATAAATAAAATCCCCAACGGCCTGCTGTAGCTGTCACGAACGAAGTTAGGAAGAATCGCCAGTATATAATAAAAATGTGAGATAGAACTGCGGTTCGAAACCATTTCGCAAAGCTAACCCAGCTTTCATTGTCAAAGGGAAAACATAAAAATGAATAAAGAGGTGGAAAATATAATATTTTATATTTACTCTCTTTTGTTTATTTTCTAAAAGACTTGTAATAATACGAAGCCAATATTTACATTGAGCCACTTAGTTCTTAAGTTACAAAAATACAAAAAAAATCAGACTTTGAAAATATATTTTGACCATTTTCTTCAATTTAAGAAAATAATTTATTATTAGAGAGTTAGATCAAAGAAAAAATGAATTCAACTATAATATTATTAACACAATTTTTCCTTTACTGATTATTATTTTTTGTTTTTAGTTAGTATGAAAATTGGGATATCGGTATAAAATTCAAATTCTGGCCAACTTTTTTTTGATCCGTTTCGATATCATCCATATCTCATACATATCTCAGGAGATATACCTTCTGAAACGTTAAACATTTTTTGTCAATTAGGCAAATTTTTATTTTATTTTTTTTTGTTATTTTTTATATTTTTTTTTTAGTTTTATTAGTAAAATGCCACTGACAAATATATCTCCATTGGATCAACGCAGTGGTGCTTACAAAAATATTTTTTTATGTTATAGATTTCATTATAGTGGCGAAAAACCCAAGTTTTTTCAAGAAATGAACCCGCCAGAAAGATATAGACATTATTTTTATATTTAGAAGTGTTTTATTATAACAGAAATGTTATCAAAAGTGACAACATCATATTGTTAACCTCTAATTTTAATACGGTTGTTACGGTAGTAACATAATAACACATGTAACATAGTATATGTGAGTATGTTTCTTTGCTTCAGCTATTTAGAGTAGAGGTTGTTTAGTATTTTGGGCAAAACTGTTATTTTTAAATAACAGTTAAAATTGTTACTGTTAGGTATTTATATACAGGGTGGTCCGAACTGTATTTCAGAAACTTTAACAGTATATTTTGTAGATAAAAATAAGTAACAAAGTTCGTGTAAATGTATGTCCTAAAATGCTTAGCTTGGGAGATACAGTGTGTAGAAGTTTCATTTTTATTTCGATTTTTTCAAATATTTTATGAAATAATGCGAATATTTGGGTGAAAATTGGTGTCTGGGAGTTTTTTGATATGAGAAATTTGATTTTGACGTCAATATGGCTCCTACCTGTAGAGGGCGCCACCTACATATTTCTTAACTGGTTTGAAGATGAATAACTTTTCGTCCGTACCTATATAAAATTACTGAGTACAAAAATATACATTTACGACGTTTTTGACGTAAAAAAGGTTTCTCGGTATAAATCGAGTAGGTATGGTTCTCAAGATATTTGAAATCGAAATTATCAATACCTGTCATCATTGACACTAATTAAACATGTTGACTAAGGGTGCATTTATGTTGGAGCGGCGATAAACGATAAGAGCAGCGATAGTAGCGAAGCAAAGAATATTATTATATTAATTTATATGTAGGTGTTTATATTGGAGCAACGCGTCGAGACACGGTTGGCAGTTGAGCAACGATAATAGCAGCGCTAATTCACTGCTTTTATCGTTTATCGCAGCTCCAACATAAACGTACCCTAAAGAGTTATTAGACTGAAATCATAAATTTAAATTTTTTTTCCCAAAAGTTCAACAGAAACTGTTTGTGCATTATTTTTTCGCAGAAAAAAATATTTTAAGATTAATTTAAAAAAATTAAAATTTCCCAAATTTATTATTTCAGTCAAATAATTATATTTACTCAGTGTGTTTATTTTTTGTGAATAATGAAATGTATTGACTATTTCCATTCTAAATATTTTGAGAACGGTTGCTCGTACCGATTTTTACCAAGAAACATTTTTTACATAAAAAGTCACGGAAATGTATATTTTTTCACTCAGTAGTTTTATACAGGTATGGACGAAAATTTATTACACTTCAACACAGTTAAAACACATGTAGGTGGCGCCCCCTACAAAAATGATTCAAATTGACATCAAAATCAAATTGCTCATGTCAAACAACTCCCAGACACCAATTTTCATTCAAATATTGACGTTACTTCAGAAGTTATTTGGAAAAAAATTAAAAAAAATGAACACCCAGGATGTAGAAGTTTCTCATCACCGAAACTACTATTTTAGGATATACATTTATACGAACTTTTTTACTTATTTTTATCTGCAGAATATGCTGCCGGATGAAGTTTCCGGAATACAGTTCGTACCGCCCCACTTATGGGGTATTTTACCTCAAAACCTGGCCAATAATATTTTTTTTTGCATTCTTCCGCCTTTTAAAACGTGAGAAAATAAAGAAATTGCTTCAAATTTTAATACATACCTAGCGTTTTTTTACTGACAAGATTAAGTCGAGACTTCCTCGAGTATTGACAATAACATGTCAATACTCGAGGGAGTAATTCCTCAGGTCATTTTATGGAGAAAAGTTCCCATAAACATAGGTCCAGAAATGCATTGTTTTTAAGATACAGGGTGTTGAAAGTGAAAAACACTACATTTCGATTAAAAAAATTGTAACTGCCAAACTCGCAAAAATTAGCAAAATTTCTTATCAAGGTCTTCTAAAGGAATACTTAAGCTACAAAACCAGCCAGATTGATATACTTGATAAGGTTCGATTACATACTGAAAGTTTACATAAACATTCTGTTATAAATGAAATAATATGTCTATTATTGAACTAGCAGATTAATATTGTTCTAACTACAAAATAACAGTTATACTAAAGAGTAATACTCCCATATTATACTCCAAACTAATTTATGATCAATAAAAGATCGCGATTGGTAAGAAAAACTAAGATAATTATTGTTAAGTAAATTTTGTAAAAGCACAGCGATACACAGCCCGTCTATTCGAAGAACAATTTGTGATTGGCGCGGATTGTAACACGGGGGGACATTGACCCCTACCACCCACCCTCGAATACATTCATGTTTATACAAATAATTCCTGGTATCGGTTGGTTGATATCTTGAATATAGATTTTTGAATATTGGCCAACTTTTTGGGTTAAATGCCCCTTAGTGCGCCCTGTATAACAGCATACAATACCAGATTTCTGATATGAACCAATCTTCTTGTGAACCAAACTTCAAACCCGTCCAGAAAAAAAACATTCAGAAAAACTATTTTGAAACTATTTGACAAAGAGTTTACCAGTAGAGTAGTATTCGCTATTGTACGCCCTAAACAGGAAAAATAATTGTATCTGTCCATATATGATTATTATGTAAGTTATAGCATTTGTTCATTTATACCTAAGTGTATATATAATTGTATAAGTGGTGGCCCATGGTAAAAAAAATAATGTTAAAACCAAGAACAAAGTCTAAACCACTGTCAAAAAAATTCTTTATTAGTGACCGGTTTCTGCAATTCCAGCCATCGTCATCAGACCTTTGTCAAAGACAGTTGTTAGTTTGACTTCTTATAGAAAAAAATATAAAATTATATAATTATTTCTTGCCTTGAACTGCTAATATAGAAATTAATTCCACACTGTGTTTGTCATAATGTGGATCAACATTAATTAATTTGATCCACATTATGACGAACATAGTGTGGAATTAATTTCTATATTAACAGTTCAAGGCAAGAAATACTTATATAATTTTATTATAACTGCAAGAAATATTTTTCCATTTAAAAAAAATATTATATATAGTCAAACGAACAACTGTCTTTGATAAAGGTCTGATGATATTTGGAATTGCCGAAACCGGTCACTAATAAAGATTTTTTTGACAGTGGTTTGGACTTTGTTCTTGATTTTAACATTAAGTTGATTATTAGGTCTTTCGCGATGATGATTCAGCCTACTGCATATTTTATACCTGTTATTTTTTGAAACTCTTTCGAGCCAGAAAAAGCCGTTGTGCGCCTGAAGTAAAAAGAAATTGTTACTTCTCGAGTCTGGTATATCTCGACCGATGCGGGTAGTCGTTTCAGATAACTACTTTTTTATACCTGTTATTTTTAGAGCCGGTTCGAGTCGTATAAAATTGCGCGATAATATTATATCACGAGCTGTCAATATTCATATGTAGCTGTTAGTTTTTAAAGGTTTAAGAACAGTTTAAAGGAGCTCCATATATAAACTCCAATTCACAATAATGTTAACTTGTTTAGCGTGATAACGACCAGTAATTCAACTTCAGAAACGTCGCACAGTGCTTCGAACATATGGCTCTAGAGGACAAAAATGCAAAACTTCTCTTTTATTGTAGGCAATTTATTCAAACTAGGTTTATTTGACACAAATGATGAGTATTCTTATTGTACTAAATGATGATGTTCTTAGTCCCACGGTTATGAAAAAAATCTTATAAATAATAAAAATGTTGGAGTTGTGTTCCATCTAAGGAAATAATAATTTATAGTATGAAAACGGTATAAGTATTAAATAAATTCCTGGGATAAAAAAGAACTGAAATAACATTAGAACATGAAATTAAATCACTTGAACGACGAGTGTTGTTTTTAAAAAAATTTTATTTAGTAAAATACAACGTGCACTTGGCAGAGACACATAGCAAAAGGCGGTGCTCTTACGAGACCTTACAGTTTTATATGAATGAAAGCGTTTATTAAGCGTTCTCCGTATTTCTGGACTTAAGCAGCTGTTTTCTTGCATATAACTCCTCCCTCCTTAAGACGAGAAAATCAGGGAGTGATTTTCGGGAATGGGCTTCAATTCTTCGATCTTGGCTTCTTTCTTCTTTTGACAAAATGAATTCAGCTTCTTGATCGATCTTGATTTCTTCATTAGGAAGTAGATGATAATACAACTGATGAATATAATGATAATAATATCGATTATATTCGAAGTATTGATTGGTTCTTCATTATCTTCGATTGGCGATAATTGATTGACCATATCTTTTAATTTATAGATGTCTTCGAAGTTTATTTTGGTTAAATTTGGCGTGCTGTACATCTTCAAGCTCGGTATATTTTCGAATGAAACCTCTGGTAGTATTAAAGGTTTCCCTCTTTGAATTCGGATGTCGTTGAAAAACGTTTTTGAATTGACTTTGACTTTACAATTCTGGGGAATCTTGACCAATGTTGGATTGTCGATCTTCATGTATTGATCGGTTTGGCATTGCGAAAATATCGTTTCTTCTTTGATTGGTAATATTAAAATTTCTTCCTTGGTGATCTGTTCGATGATCGATTCTTCCATCTGGATCTTGATGACAGTGCAGTTGTCGAAATGTCCTGAGAGTAATTGGACTGTACAGGGGTCTTGCGAAAAGAAGTTTTCTTCACAGTAGTAGGCGTCTTCCAGAAAAGGACAGGTGTCTTCATTGAACTGGTGATGGTTGTTTTCTTGTGCCAGGTAGGGATATTTTGGGATAAAAGTTTGCTTGTTTAGGATTATTGGATAAATATGGTAAAAAGAGAGTATTTCAGATCTAATTATAGGTACGTGAACAGCAAATATTAATCTTGTATCAGAAAATACTACTTGTGTACCTAAAAATTGATAGTAAGTCAATATATTTTTAAAATTTGGAATTTCTTTTTCTTGATATATCGTTTTTAAGTAATTGATATTTTCTTCGAGTTCATTGCTCGCTATTACGGCATTATGCAACGTATTTAATCTAGCAAACGTAATACCGTCCTCTATATTATCAAGGAACGTGATTAAGTTCTGGCAGTTTAAGTTAATGTGTGATATAATACCTTGAAGACTGATGTAATCTTGCAGTTCTGTTATTCTCTTATCAACTGTTTCTTTAAAAACGCGTAACCCTTGCTCTAGCTTTTGCTGGTTTGAATTTAAAGTGAAAATTGTTTCGTTATAATTTTTAATTATATTTTTCGACAACGATATTTGTAAATTCAATTCATTGATAGCTGATTTTTGCTTATTCTCTAATTGAATAATAGCCTTGTTATATCTATCTCCATCTTCAGAGTCTAGAGAGCCAAAAAGCCATTTATTTACTTTCCCTATAATATTAATTAATCCTCTTTTATTTCTAAAGTGCGGATTTAAATTTCTAAGTTTTTGTTGAGTTATATCGATTAGAAATTGTGTTTGGATAATAGCATTTTGAGATATTCCATGATATGAAATATGATTAGTAATATTTTCGTGAGTTATATGACTTTTTAAGTCGTTAAAATATTTTTCTATGTTAAGTAGCTGCTTAAAAATAGGTTTTAATTCTATATAATGGAGAAAAGTATGCTTGCTATATATAAGTTTAGCGTTTCCTAATTTCATAGGTAAAATAGGATTCTTAATTCTACTTAAAGATATTTCTTCTGTATTATATACAGGGAGTACTAGAAGTACTAGGATTGGGATCTTTGTCAGGAGGATCTTTGTCATTTTTTCCCTGAAATTTTAAATTTTGTTTAGTTTTAGGTTTTCTAAACAGATTTTTGTGGTAAGTCCCTTTGTCGGTTATTAGTTTTATGTCGGTTTCGTCTTTAATTTCCGTCTTTTTATAACGCGGTTGGTCTTTACTACGAGCTTTCGTTTTGACGTAGGCTGTACCGGTGTTATATTTCTGAGGCTCTGACCTTTTATCGTTTCGCTTAGTTATTATTTTTTCTTTTGTTTCCGCGTTTACTCTTTGTATATTATGATATAATTCTTTAACATTTTCTTTGTGTTTACTAACGTAATTTGACACAATTAATTGATCGTTTAGATCGAATGGATCAATACTATCGATATGACCTTTTATTATCTCAAATGGAGTGTGTTTAGTTACACTATGAATAGAATTGTTGTAACCTAAAATCGCTCTTTTTATTAACTGGTCTGGGGTAAATTGGGTGTTTGATTCCTTCAGACAACGGTAATGTTCGATTAGCGTGGAGTGGAATCGCTCTACTGGTGAATTTGAGTTACTGTTTTTGCTTGTGGTGTAATGTAGTTCGATTTTATGAATCTTACAAAAATCTTCCACTTCTTTGTTTTTAAACTCAGTACCGCAATCAGTTGTTATTTTATTAGGTATACCGTGATGAGTAATAAAGCTAAAAATGTTTTCTAGGACAGCTGGTCCTGTAAGATATTTTAAGGGGTACGCTTGACCGTATCGAGAAAATGTATCAATTATAGTTAGGTAATTTTCGTTAGATATTTTAAAGGTGTCGATATGTATGTGTTCGAATGGTTTAGATGTGGTTGGGGTCAGGTTGAATTTTATAACAGGTGGATTCCTATCATATTTATTTTTCTGACAGACTTCGCAATTATTAATGTAATGTTCGATATGTTCTGACATTTTCGGCCAGTAATATTTAGATGTTAGAGATTGCTTCATTTCGTTAATTCCGCGGTGGCATGTTTTGGTGGTATGATAGAGATTTAATTTTTCTTTTTGGTCGTTTAAAGTTTCTACGTCAGTGAGAAATTTGGAACATTGTATAAATTTGTAAGAAGAATTTTTAAATAGTTCTTGGAGAGTAATTGTGAAATTACGTGCTAAAATTGGATCTCTAAAATATAGCGCATATGTTTGTTTTATGTCTATAAATTCTTTTAACAATTTTATGATGTTTTCTTTTGAATTTCTTTTTGAAATCGTAACGTATACTCGCGTGTTGTCAAATACTTTTTCGAATTTACATTGAAGATTTTCGATATCGCCACTTGTCATAATTATTTGATGTTTATAGGTATTTAACGATCGTTCGGATATTGGTATTCCAAATATCGGATCTTCTTCCGCTGTGTGGACAGTTTCTAGATCTTCTGAATCTTTTTGTTTTGGTTTATCTGCTGGTCGTATTAAAATATTTGATATTATATTAATTTTGGGTTTAGGTTTTAGAAAGTCTTCTATCTCTAGTTCACTTATGTCTGGTAGATTTTCTTCGTGTCTTATCAGTTCTTCGATAGTTTCGTCTATATCGCCTGGATTGTTGCATATCGATGAGGTTTCTAAAGCATTCAGATCCTTAATATACGCGTTGTTTTTATTGGGATAGTTTGGCTGGTTTTGGGTTAATCTAGTCAGCCGGGATTTAAAATTTTCGACAGTATATGTTTCGTAAAGATTTGCTTGAAACGAGTTCACTGGTATGGGTTCATTTAAAGTGACACAAATTGTTTTATTCGTTAAATTTTGGATCTCGATTGGGGCAAATCCCTCTTTAGCATATGATAAAATTTGGGGTATATATAAATCATTTATCGTGCCTGAAATTGTTATTATATCGCCGTTAAATACGCTTACCGGAATCTTTTTTATAATTTTTTCGTGTGAGTTTACAGAAAATGAAAAACTTGTCTCTTTAGGTTCCCTATATTTAAATGGAATTTCGATGTTTTGTCCAATTAATTTTTTATTTTTTAAATCGATGTTTAAATTCATTTTTATCAGATCTGACAGTCCTAAAACACCGTCATAATAGTCATGAAAATCAAAAAGAATGAATTTAATTTCGTGATTATTTTTAAAATCTGAAAAATTTATATCGGCTTGATATTGAGCTGCTTGGCTACCTACAGCTGTTTTTATGATGTTAGTTGTCTGATATATACAATCTGGAAAAAATTCTTCAGCTATACACGGTCTTAAAATTGATCGAGAGCTTCCAGTATCTATTAACAGTTTTAATTTAGGGTTTTTAATTTCTACGTAAGGTAATGCGTTATTTCTCGCAATATTAGTATTAATTTCTATCATGTCGTTGTCTTTTGGAGGCTCGGCTCCGTAAAATTTTCCTTTGGTAGAGAAGAGTCATTATTTGTTTGATTTTCCTCGAAATTTTCGGTTTCGAAATATTCGTTATTTTGATCGTATTGATTTTCATCAGAATAATATTGATTATAGTCTTGAGAACAATATTGATTATAATCAGAATCGTTATAATTATCGTAATTGTTTTCGTCAGAATATACCTCTTGGAACATAAAATTTTGGTTTGGATTTTGTTGGTAATTTGGCCTAAAATTTTGTATGTGAGAATTTCTTTTACTATACATCGTAGAAGGAACGTGTGATGTAGTCGACATTGGTTCAGGTTTAGTCTGTTCGTGTGGAGGTATGGGTCTAGGTTTAAAGACATTACGAGGGGGTCCGAAAACTTCTCTGTTAGTGGGAAATCTTTGGGGTACTTGTCGAGATGGGGGTAAATCAATAGGTTGACTTGGAAAAACTGGTTTCGATTGAAAATTAGGGTTTTGTTGATAATTTGGGTTATATTGTCTGTTATAATTTTGTTGATAATTTGGATTTCTGTTATAATTATTAAAATTTGGTTGATTTTGAAAATTATTTTGAGGATTATTTTGAAAATTTCTAAAATTTTGATTCGGTCTTTGCATTGATTGATTATTTGGTTTTTGATTTAAATTTGTATTTTGCATACTACCGTATAATCTTTCGAAATTTTCAAACTCATCAACAAAAGCTATCGCATCTTCTAGTGACTCTGGTTTTTTAATATACATGTTGTTTCGTAATTGACCACTACACCCTGCTATAAAAGTATTTAAAGCGGTTTTATCGTAGTGACTAATTTGACAAATCTTTTGCTCTGCTGAAAGGTTGGTGTCATTGCTCACCCTTTGAATTACACTACTTTTTGTAAGTTGAATTCTATTGCCAAAACTTGTCAAATGTTCACCCTTAAATGGTCTCATCCTGGTTAGTTCTTGTATAAGACAGTCTAAATCTCTTTTATCCGAAAAACACTGAATAAGAGCAGCTTTTACGGCCTCCCAACTACTAAGTTCGGTTCTGTTGCCGACCATTAGTTCTGCCTTACCGACTAACTTAGAATGGATACATTCAAAAATGTGTTGTTTAAATTCATCGTCTTCAATGTTGTTATATCTTATCATTAAATTTTCACATTTAAAAATGAATTTATTTAACGTATTACTATTGCCATCATACGTCTTAATATTGTCTAGCTTAGATTTAAAAATGTCCCAATTTATTTTGGGTTGTTGGTTACTGGAACCTTGCATTTTTGTATTTAAATTATTTTCTCTTAAACTTAAATTATTAATTTGTTCAACAATCGTTTCTAGATTGTTCTTGTTCATATATTTTTTTATTTTATTTATTTCGTTTTATTTTATTGATTGATTTTTTCTTTGTCTTAAAATTAATGCTTTCAATAAGCTGCGACCTATAATTATCTCTAGACTGACTCCTTATACAGAGGGTTCAGGAGAGGCGAAAAGGAAATGGCACCTACCTTGATAAGCTTCTTCCCTTTTCCGGACTTCTGCTATCTGCTCACCTTGTGGTGGTTCGTCTATTTCTGTTGGAGTTGATCCTCTTACTCTCACAGGTTTCACTGCACTGCCTCGAATGTAGCTCGCTCAGCACAGTTCTGCTTGGTAGTGATCGCCACAGAAAGTTCACAGTAATTTTGTTCGTAAAAATCACGTTTTAGGGGTTGAAAACCGCGAATTTCACAGATCTACCGCACGATGCGAGACTCGAAACTGGGAAACAACGTGATCCTACCGACTGCGCCAATTAAATCACTTGAACGACGAGTGTTGTTTTTAAAAAAAAATTATTTAGTAAAATACAACGTGCACTTGGCAGAGACACATAGCAAAAGGCGGTGCTCTTACGAGACCTTACAGTTTTATATGAATGAAAGCGTTTATTAAGCGTTCTCCGTATTTCTGGACTTAAGCAGCTGTTTTCTTGCATATAACTATGATTCCTACAATATAAGCCTAATATAAGATAAAAATGTTTTTCTTTAATGAAAAAGAAAAATTAATGTTATATTTAATTAAAAAAACCTTAAGATACTATCAATTTACTTTAGGACAACAAAATGCATAGATCGCAACTACTCTGATTCAGAAGAATCACTGCTGACAGAATCTTCCAAATTTATAGTATCTAAATCACAGGTAGATGAAGTATCCTCACATATAAGATATTTTTGTACATCATTTTCTAATATGTTACTTTTTCGCGTTGTTACTGTTCTTTTTGTTGGTATGAGGGGTTCGGATGTTAATAGTTACCTCTTTAATAGACCACATCCATATATTAATTTTTTCCTTTTCTTGGGCATGAGGTTTTATAATAAATTGAAAGATGGAAACTTTTTTTATGCGACGTTTCGCTCCAACATAGTGGGCTTTTTCAGGCACAAGTGGTGTCTCATTTGACTGGAAGGTTCATCAATATCTAATAAAGAACGCATTTTTTGAAATATAAATAATTTTGAGTTCTTGTCCTTATGATCAAGCCAAGTATTAAGCAGATCGGCGTTGCTTATCAATTTTACTCCATCTGAAAAGTATCATAAAATAAAGTTCGTCGCAAGCAGACGCAGGTGAACTATACAAAAATTAAAAGTGTATGAATATGACAACAAAAATATTCAATAAATAAGATATGTTTTGATATGTTTTTTTTAAATACCTTTTTGAAGTTTGAAAACGTAAAATTTTTATACCCATTTAAGAATCATCTTAAAAAATAAATAAAAAATAAACAATCACGAACTTGTTTAGAAATAAATTTAAAGTAAATACCTTGTTTAACAATATTCATAGTGGCTTTCAATTAAGTACGTACCGTTTAACTCCATAATATACAGAACTACTATGAATGTTATTCTTTTCACTGATAAGACAATGATCGTAACATTTATTTTTAGTGAAAATATTTTGCTAACAAAAAACGCTGTTTATGAAAAATAATATACAGGATGGTTGAACATTGCTATAAGTATAAAATTACATATTCAGGTATTAGTAAATTTTAACTTTTTTTTCGATTTTTGTCCATGGGACGAAGCACTGTGCATCGCGTCGGCTAGAAAATTTGAAAAAGACAATGCGTGTTCGAAATCAGGGCATTAATCTCAAATAAATTTTCATTTTAGCACTTAAATTAAAATGATAAATATGGAATTAAGAAATGGCGTAATAATTTCTTGGAGCTGTAAAATAAATAAATTTAATTTAGGTTTTAACGGTGGGCGATATATTAGAAAACCACTTTCCAGGTTGGAAGTAATTAAAGCAGCTTTTCACAGCATGATGTAGGGTTAATTTACGGAATGAAATGAGCATATGCTAAGTTAAATGAATTCTTATACCATACGATTAAAAAAAATGGCGTCGGCGATGGCTATGAAATGAATATCGCGGTCTTTTATATGGGGAATGTCGTCTGTCGTTTATATGGGTCGTCATTTCCAAGCCAACTAGATGCCGTTTTTTTTTTGATCATACGGTACTTCAGGAAGTCGATTTGTAGAAGAATTATCGATATATTATAGATCACTGACATGAACCAGGAAAAAACTAGTCAAAACGTAATGTGAGTTTCAGTAACTAATTTACCTCTTCTTGTTTCCTAGCCTACTATTATAATTTTTAGACCATATAATCCTAAGCGGCATCCTAACATGATTTGTTCTCTTAATATCTCCGGTTAGAGAGAAGATAGAAAGTTGCGGTTTGGCGCTGATATTTTGGAAATTGTGCTATATTTAACTGTTTAAAGAGAAATATAGCCTCCTATTTATTTTTTTATGCAAAAGCGCACATTCTGTTATGATTTCAAACAGCGCCCTCTAGATACCACGAAAAAGATTATGGAAACAAAATTTACACTGGAGATCATTAAGGAAGAAAAGCTCTTTTAAACGAGCACTAGTTTGTTTAAATCGGCTAACCTAAACCAGAGTTATCCTTATTTTAATAGAAGCAAGTTTAACCTTCCCCCACCACTTTATTTTATGAGATAGAGCCAAAATACTCTATATAAAAAATACAAATTTCTACAGAATAATAGTAATATTTAACATACCTGTTCACCTGCATATTTTTGAGAAAACCCCTGTTTTCTGATTGGCTATCAGATGAACTCCCCCTAGCGGATATTTTTTGAACTTGAAAATTATTTTCAGCAATTTCTCTTGGTCGATTTACTTATTAGAATTTTTTTCACAAAGTTATACGATAAGTAGTTTCTGAGATACAGCCGGCGTCCATTCTTAGTTGGCCACCCGGTACACGTTCTAGAGTCATACTTATGATTGATCATTATCAACTATGTTACCTGTGTTATTATGTTACTACTTTAACATCCGCATCAAAATAAGAGGGTGTTGTCACTTTTGATAAAATTTCTATTATAATAAAAGTTTATAATAAAACACTAAATTTTTGTAGGTTTCTTTCTAGTGGCGAAAAACCCAAAAGTCTTTCTAAATATGGTAGTAGTGTTTATTAATATTTAATTTACCGTCAAACTAAGCTAAGACTTTAACTTTTCAGCAAAGTTTCAAGGAATTCATTTTAATAATATTCGCAACTTTGCTATCCCCGTTTTAACAGATATAAATAGTTAGTTGTCAGCGTCTAATATTGTAAAGTTTTACTCTTCTTTTCATCCTGTTTTAGTACTGAAACTTTAGATTTTAATTAAAAATGGTTGACTTTTAATTTTAGATAATATTTAATTAAAATTAACTAAAATTACAGCATAAAGAATGTTCATTTAAATAGCATACTATTTGAAAATTGTACAGGATTTTCAGAGATATTTATTTTGCAATATCTGCAATAGTCTGTCCAATAAGAGGTTCCACGACGTTATTATTTACATCAACAAAACTCACCTCCTTAACAGCATTTAACGGACATAAAGGACCATTACTACATCATGAGTTTTTTACGGCTATTAAGCTATCGTGTACACTTTGCATTAAAAGAGATTCTAAAAAGAACAATGTTCGACTGTAGGGTCTGCTGCTAAAAATGTATAGGCTTAAAATATCACAACACAATTTATTTCAACCAAAAACTTGTAATACAAAACTAATACATACTGCCATTACTCGCTGACGAGTATTCGACACGCATCAAAAGATGGTCACGCAAGGCGTTTTCTTTCATGAGCTTTTCTGTGACTGAAAAGCCCGATACGTGATGTTATTTGCCTACCGAACTCCGGATGTTCAAAAATCTCATTGCTTTGTTTTATTTTTGCCTCTTTACTTTTTGGTTGTCGTTGTTAACTGAGTTTACAATAATTCTTCTCCATTGAGTTCTATTGTGAACTGCTTCATCCCAATGATTCTGCATGTTAATCCCCTTTAAGTTATCGTGCAAAATGTCCATGTACCTTTTGAGTTGTCCACCCGGCCTCCTCTTACCGTCTACAAGCTCACCGTAAAACAGATATTTTGGTATGCGGTTTTCTTGCATTCTGCATACGTGACCAGCTCATCTTAAGCGGGATTTTGTAACCATGACTTTAATACTCTCGCAATGAGCTTTTTCCAGGACCGATACGTTTGAGACATGATGGATACAAAACTAAAGTGTCAAAACGAATAACAGTGTTAGGAAATAAATAAATAAATGTTGCAACTTGACATTTTTACAGCAGCGCTACCACCTCAATCTCCAGCGGGAAATGTAAATTCCAGTTAGTCAGCCCGGCCATGGTTGGCAACAATGAATTTAAAAATCGCGCCCTCTATTACGTAACAAAAAGTTTAATTGGTATCAAACATAAGTATAGGGTATAGTATATTTTTAGAAAGCTCTTAATACAACAAATAAAATTAAAAAAATAACATACTAGGTGTCCCATTTAAAAAAATGAATTTGAGTCATATTTCGAAAATGACAGCTCTCAGCGGAAAACAGTTACGCCACTGGATTCTACGTGAAAAACTCTACGGAACTCAGTTTTTACCTTTTCTAAGTTATACCGGGTGCGCCTCAAAAGTGGCTCATCCCTATAACTTTTTTATTTTTTCAGGTAAAAAAAACGAGATTTGGTATGTTAGTATATGGCATAAATTAGGATTGATTGACGTATTCAATAACTGTTTTCGGTCACTTCCTGTTTCACCGGAAATGACTACAACTTTTGATTTTTAAATGGCACCGTTGGTATTTTTTTTTACTTGATTCGATAGCAAATTACACTCTCAATAGAATGACAATGACATTTTCGCATATGGTTTATTTTAAAATTATAACTTGCGGTTTGGAACGAAAATTTGACTCGAAATACCAAATGTGCGGTATCAAATTATTCGTAAAAAAATGCTTTTTTCAAATATGCTACTGAGCCACCATCGTCCCATTTGAAAAAATTGAGATACGATTAAAAATACGATTTGAGCATTTTCTAACTGGCCAGGACAAGACACTAAAAACATTAGACGATCAAATTTATTTTCCAAGGCTCCTTGATTAAGAATTAGTGTTTTTAACATAGCCATGGCACTCTAGATTGAATTTTAAAATACGATTTTTTATTAAGCGAGAATGTCAAAAGTTGACATATGATATGCCATTCTATTCAGAATGTCATTTTCTATCGAATAACGTAAAAAATACCGAGGTTGCTATTTAAAAATCAAAACTTGTAGTCAGTTCCGGTGAAACAGGAAGTGACCAAAAACAATTGAATACGTCAGTCAATCTTAATTTATGTCATATACTAACATACCAAATCTCATTTTTTTACATGAAAAAATAAAAAAGTTATAGGGGTGACCCACTTTCGAGACGCACCCGGTAGGATAACCGAGATACAAGAGGAGTCGAAAAATGCAAAATTTTCAATATTGCCCTGTATTTCAGGCTCTACGCCAAATCTGTGTGTAGCATCTTTAGTTTCATAAAAAAGTACATATCTCATTAATATGAAGGACGCATTTTTCTAGCTCTACTGGTACACGAAAAATATCACAAAACACACGAAAATGGGAGATACTGTATTTGCGAGATGTTCCCTAAGTATAAGAAGTGATTGAAGGATTGTTGAGGAAATTAAATAATTTTTTATCAGTTCATAAGACAACAAATTACACAGTGTTGAATCGAGATGAAAACGATTTTTCCTTAATAAATGCTATCGAAATAAATTAGAATTTTAAAAAAAGGAACGATAGAGGTACGTGACGCTTATAACAAATATTTATAAAAGGGATTTCCGTTCAGTAGCTACCAATCGATTCAACTATTATTCTTAAATTTAAATTTGCCCCTCTTACTCGTGTTGAAGTCGGGCGAAGTTTTTTACATTTTAAATATTTGTTCATGGATAAAGGAATTGGTTGTTTTTTTCTTCAGGGATTTAGATAAAGAGAATTTAGATAAATATAGATTTATTCAAAAATTAATAATACCCATTCCTTGTTTTAAACTACACTCACCGGCAACCGGAAAAACGGACACCTTATATTTTGTTATATTCTAAAGTTTAATATATTTTGTTCTAGTGGGTCGATTTTGATGATTTTTTAAGCAATTTGTAGTTAAATTACTTGGCATTTTATTATTTTCTCTTTTTAAATTAAAGACAAAAGTTCTGTCAATTATAAAAGGGAAAACAACATGTTGATATTTTACTGAAATGAAACACCCTGTAGAATATATTAACAAAGTAAGGAATTTAAAAATCATTTATGATCTAGCTACGTCTTTTCTCTATAGATTACTTCTTGATTCATCTCAATAGGTTTATATTATTGAAGATATTCGTTTTTGAATAAGAAAGTAACGATTTATGCGACATCTTCTTTGCCAAAAATCCATTTCAAGAGACAGCAACTTATTTTTCTCTACTTTGTTTAGCTCCCACGTTTTAGCGCCATAAGTGGTAATGCTCTCTACAATGGCTTTATAAAGTAGAATTTTTGTTTTTTGGGAAATTTTGTTACTCCACAACAACGAGTTAAGTTGACCGATAATTCTTTTTCCTTGACCAACTTTATTTGCAATATCTTGAGTGCTTTTTCCATTTGTTGTAAAAGTAACGCCCAAGTATTTAAATGTACAGATTTTTAATTGTGCCGATTCCTACATCCAAATCCTCACGTTCGTCATCACCCACTACCATGTACTCCGTCTTCTTTGTGTTTATTGTTAGGCCCCATTTCGAATATTCCTCATGCAGTTTTCTAAACATATAACTGGAGTCGTCTCTGTCTCCCGCTATTCAGACCTGGTCGTCGGCAAAGAGTAAGGTATATAAAGTGTCTTTTCCTACTGGGATTCCCATTCCACGGCATTTCATCTTCCAACACTTTAGTACTTTCTCCAAATATACTTTAAATAAAGTTGGTGCTAATGAACACCCTTGTCTTAAGCCCTTATTCACAAGAAATTCTTGGGAAATATTGTTTCTAAGTTTAACTGTGCTCTGCAACCCTCGTATAATTTTCTTGTTGCTTGGACATACCAACTACTGATACCAAAATTTTGCATTGACACCCACAACTTACTTAGTGGGACTGTATCGTTTGCCTTCTGTAGATCAATAAATGTCAAGTGGACCGTCCTTCCCCTGGTATTCCCCCCTGGTATTCACTCTCTTCATTTATAGTTATCAGATCGGAAAGAATTCTGTTCGCGTCGCGTCCGCTATTTAAACTTAACCTAACTTTGAATTTAAAACTTTAAAATTGTTTTGTTTACTAGGTATTTTAAAACTAAAGCGCTAAAGTGCTTATTTCCAGTGCTTTATTGTTCAACGTCTGCCAGTGGGTTTAGGGCAACAAGCAACAAATTCACTTAGAAGGGCTAAGTCGTCATCTGCTGTAAACCTAAGCCTCTCCAGGTTCTTTAATATTGGAAGAGGTGGAATCCATATTTTGGGCCATATTTATTTAATTAAAACTAATCCCAGCTACTTAAATATCAAATTACCTAATAAAACTAAAGTAATAATTCAAAACAATAAAAGTACATGCCCATTTAAGCAATTTTTAAACGTTATTTAGAAATAGCGCTTGGTGTAATTGATCCGCAAATTACGTCACCCGCTAATTACAATTAGCGGGTGTTGCGTTAAAATTGACTCGCGCATATCGTAACCATGATAAGGTAGGCGTAAATACTGCATGACGCTATTCGGTTTTCCGATATCTCTCTAATAACTGTGCCGGTCGGGCGCTGTGCACAATTTTAGAGGCCATAAGTGGGCGTGCTATGTGTGCAAACTAGTAACCTAACTAGTGCCCGATTCCGAAAATTGGAACCACGAAAAACAATAAAGAAAAACAAAGTTTATAATCTGTATAATCTATGTTATTACCTTAGATCTTATAAACTTCGTGGATAAAGATATGTCATATGTATATTACACACGACCAAGGTTATTAAATTAAACAGGTTGCCTCGTAACTTGACATTTGTCGCCATATTGCGCTTCATGCCCAAAAGAATGACAAACGATTGGTCAATCAGTGTCAGAGATAAATATAATCAAAGAGTCGAATGTCGCTGCCGTGTCTTCAACAAAAATTAAGCGAATTTACTAATCTACGAATTTTATAAGCTCTAAGGTAATAACTAATAATTTATTGTCTTTGTCACTGTCATTGAAAACTCTTGTTATTATTTTTTTATTGACGCTTACTCTAGTAGGGATGGTTTCTGAAGTATTGGCTATTGCTGCTTTAATTGATCATACTAGAGATCAACTTTTGGACTTAAAACCATCTCTGTTAGACTAACTGCCCAACAGACAATATAATATGATTTTTCAAAGAGAGTGACATTACATAAATCATAAACAGTATTTTATAGGTCTGTTGACTACGGTCAAAAACAAAGGTACGGGAGATGGCACATGTTTTTTGATACACCCTGTATATTTGATATAATTTAAACATTTAGTTATGCAATCGAGGACGCGATTTTTAAATTCATTGTTGCCAACCATGGACATTCGGCGCCATGCTAACTAACTGGAATGTAAATTTCGCGCTGGGGTATTCAGGTGGTATTGTATTTTTTTTTTGTATTTTGACTAAGAGTGGGTCCCAGGTGGGAACCTCCACTGCGGCCGCGAGGGCCTATTGTGGCTCAGTTTCTACAAGCTTTTTAATAAAAAAAGAGCATTAAAGTTCACCCTCAAGACCCAGCCTTTTAACTGGCGACAGAGCGGAAAAAGCAAAAGTAAGGTTATATTGCCGAGAGCGGAACCTTGAAGCGATGTTGACAGCCCTCCACAGAAGCAGTGAAACGATAACAGGGTTGTCGACTAGAGAACGTAAAAATTACGCCAAACGTGTCAAATAAATTATCATTCCTGAGCGATACGGAATCCGCCAGACATCATATATTATATATAAAAGACATGTAACGAACTAAAAACGTTACAATATGTCTTGTGGAAGGGGTTATGATTGGAAACATTCGGCATTTCTTTACTGAAATAGAATATTAAAAACATATTGATTTTTATTTCCTTGGTTTTAGTTTCAGTGATATAATAATATCACTTAAATCTCAATATCATAATAATATTCCTCTTTTTTCAGTTTTTCTTTATATTGAAACAACAACATTCTATATGTCTTGTTTGGTTGGCATCACTGTCATTTCGAAGTGATTAATTTATTTGCTGATAAACGAGTTTAAGCTTCATTATTCGCTGTCTAATTAATTATGCATAGATTCCTCCGAAGTTAACAATTTACACAACGAATTTTAG
Organism: Sitophilus oryzae; assembly: GCF_002938485.1. Taxonomy (NCBI): domain Eukaryota; kingdom Metazoa; phylum Arthropoda; class Insecta; order Coleoptera; family Curculionidae; genus Sitophilus; species Sitophilus oryzae. The sequence continues at coordinate 165,733 of NW_022147569.1, forward strand.
ATCATGCTTATAAATAACAAAATCTAATCATAGCGAAATAATTCCTTTTTTGCCATTAATTATTCAATTCATGAATATCACAAACTGACACATAATGTTGAAATTTATTTATAAATTCTGATCAAATATTAATTGTGTCAATGACATTAGAACGTTGTATATGTTATTCGGAATATAAATTGAACAATGCCGATCCACTCTGCATTCTTGCCAAATTGTCTTCCTTACTGCAAAGATGACAGATAGTTCGTTTTCGAAGCGAGCTTTTGTTTTTCGTTGGAAACATAAGTTTGAGAATTAGTCTTATATACTTACCATCAATCCCGATGTTTTCAAAATATCAATTAATATTCCTTGTGGTCAAATGCTTTTTCAAAATCTATAAAACAATCAAACACGTCGCAGTTGATATCTCTCTCAGCAATTGTAAGCTGAATATTGCTACTCTTGTTCCAAGGCCCGATCTAAAATTGATTTTTACTTCATTGTGGTGTCAACTCAATCATCAAACTAATGAATCTGTGGTCCTCGCATATCCCAGCGTTGTTTTTTTTTGGAATTGGAATGCACATTGATAGTAGCCAGTCTTTTGTTAAGTGTCCAATTTTATATACTATGTTATTTAGTAACTAATTTGGGGTGCTTCTAGTAGCTTCAAGATTTCCCCATGAACATCATCAGGTCCTGGCGATATTCCTTTATGTCGTTTAATGGCCATTTCAATTCCTTCACTTGATATCATTGGGCCATATAGGTTGTTTATTTGTAGAGGGACTCTTTCTGTGTCTTCGAATAATTCACACATAAATATAATATTTCCATCTTTTGAGCCGGTCTTCAATACTAATCAAGGTTTGGACTTGGTTATCTTTAATTATGTTGTACCTTTTTGTGCATATGAAAGTTATCATGTGTTTATTGAAGCCTATCTTTTGTGCTTCTGCTAGTTTTCGCGTTATATTCTTATCGAGTTGTTTTTATTCTCTTACATTTCAGTCTGTAAGTTTTCGTCGCTCCTCTATCATCTGCAGCATTTCTTCTGTCATCCATGCTTGTTTCTTTTCCATTTTTGGTTTTAGGTTTTCAGAATGGTTCTGTATTAATGAGGTGAAATAGAAATTCCTATATATTAATATTAAAGTGTTATTTATAAATTTACAGTTATTATTAAATAACAAAATTTTTAATTGACATAAAAATTAGAAAATTTTAATGCATGTTTAATTTTTAATTTCATAATTATAACTTACCAAGCTTAATTCTATTTACTGAATGTTTTGATGCACTATGTTATAAACTCTAAGCCTTTAAATTGTGCTAGCTTAAACAATCTGCCGTTGTCTCTGCTGTACACTGAAATTCTGCACGACCGCGACAGTGACGATGATTTATATCCTGTTAAATATATCCTATAAAATATTTAACTTATAAGTTAAAATTACAATTTAAAAATATATATTTTAGAAGTATGTTTCTAAAAATCTTTATATTTTACTAACTACAGCTGTTAACTTATAGTACGAGAGCTAGCAACGTCGGAAAACAAGTATTTTAAGACGTCTGGCTCTTTGATATATCTTTTACTATGCTCTCTAGAACAGCATGCGGCCCGTCTGGCTGCCGGTAAACATTGCGTTCCCTACTGCGCATTGAAAGAAGATCCTATATTTTTATTAGTCCTTTAAATTCTAGTATTGAATATAAATCGAACATGTCTCCATAGCGCAGTGCGTAGAGTTTCCGACCACGAACCGATGATTCGGAGTTCGAATCCGGGTCAGGGCAAAGATTTTTTTATTTTATTTTCGTTTATATTCTGATAGTAAAGTATTGTATATATTTGTTTTTTTAACCACCAGAATTATTTAATACTTTACTATCAGAATATAAACAAAAATAAAATAAAAAAGTCTTTGTCCTGACCCGGATTCGAACTCTGAATCATCGGTTCGTGGTCGGAAACTCTACGTACTGCGCTATTGAGACATGTTCGATTTATATTCAATACTAGAATTTATGGGACTAAATTAATAAAAAATATAGGATCTTCTTCCGATGCGCAGTAGTGAACGCAACGGGTATCGGCAGCCAGACGGGCCGCATGCTATTCCAGAGAGCATAGTAAAAGATATATCAAAGAGCCAGACGTCTTAAAATACTTTCTCGAAAACGTTGCTAGCTCTTAGACTATTATCTTTAATTTCCTTCTTCATTTGTGTAAAAATGCCAAGCCAGTTTTACATAAAACGTTAAATGCCGAACGCTTATTTTGCTACTTTTTCGGACTAGTGAAATAGACTTTTAATAGTGGACTTGTCCTGTACTTATAAAAAAACCTCGTAAGTTTTGAAATTTTTCCATACAATACCAAGTGAACTATAACTGTAAGTAAACCTTTTTTAAACCGTTAGAAATTTTCGTGTAGTTATTTTTAATTCTTATGGCGTAAACCGGTTAACTTTAGATCCAACTTGACTGATTTCTCTGTTCCTAGCTAAAACAAAATAAAAATATACTTTAAATAAAACCATTTATACATGCTTATTTTTATTTTTAACCAATTTATTTGAGAAAATGCGAAAATAGAAATATGCCAGAAATAAAATATTTTACTAGGTACCTATATATTTTATATAATTTTCTGATCAGAATGGGTGACTCTAAGTTAACGTAGTAATGTATTAAAGACATGTTTATTTTTGTCGTCATCACGTATCGATTAGCTACCTGAATGGATATGATAAAGTTGGTAAAGTGAAAATGAAAGTGGAAATTTTCATTCATGGAAATCGATTCGCTAATATTAGAGCACTTTTAAACATACACTCGGATGCAAAAAAAACGGAGAATTTTTTGGTCAAATTTTTAAAGTGTAATATTATTAATTATATTTATTTTAATTATATTTTGGTTTTTTAGCCCTATTTTCATGAATTTTTTAGTAAGCTGTATATAATTATATTAACTTTAATTCGTAAACTAAATTTCTTATAAACTTTAATATTTGGCATATTATACAGGGTTAATCGAGGGGTTGTTTTTTTACCCTAATTTTAAAACACCTTGTGCAATAATTTCGTTCGTAAATTTTTCTAAAATATAATTTTCGGGTCAGAACCGTCACTTCTGAGTATTTTATTTTTTGATTCATGTCAATACATGCTTTGATTAATTTCTTAAGACCGAAATGAACTGATCACTATCAATTTGCAATTTTTTCAATTAGGTATCATTACTTTGTGATGTAAATTTTTAATATGACGAGATGGTTTTGGTGACTATTGCCGTAACGTCATATTACGCTGCATTGCATACTCCATACTAAATTTAAAAAAAAAAAACGTTAAAGACTAATAACGATACAGTGTTGATTTTAATAAGCATTAATAACAATAACAGAACCAACGATATTAAAGAAAACATCTGTAATACTCAAGTATACAAACAGAAAAAAAATTTGTAAAAAATACCCTAATATTTTGTATTGACTCACTTGGATGCTATAACTTCCTGTATACCTATGTCCGTTCATACTGTCATTGAGGTTGCATATATGTCATATTCCGTTATGTTTTTCCATTCTTCTTTAGGGCTCGAACACACTGACGACCAGGTCGCACCGGCCAGGCCGCTGCTACCTCTAAAACCATTGAATCAAATGATACAGCGCACACTAACGTCCTGGCCGTCCGTTGGTCGTTGCGACCGGTAGACTGCACAACAGCTTAAGTAAAAACCAGCTCGGACAATGTAGCGTGCCGCTTTGATCTTTTTACGCTCGGATTTGCGATTCGAAAGAGGGGGAACACTGGAGCGGCGAGCTCTCTCGCCAAAACCAATAGCCGCGTAAGCGCCAGTCAGCCCAGAGATGTATTCCAAAAAATTTTACACGTGACGTAAAAAATTATTCGACTGGTGCTAGAACATAATTTAGGTACACGTTTTTTAAATTGTTGACTTTAAATATATATGCATTCTCAAAGAAAAACATTTAAAAAACAAATTAATTAATTTATTTCTAGAAATAACAGCAAAATAAAATAGGTACATTGATTACTGATAGTTATTTACGAATGTTTCTAAATTAGGAGCTTTCGGTTTTTGTTTGCTACATTTAAGTTCTTATTAATATTCTTTAAGGTATAATAAATTCTAACTTTTGCGTATAATTTTAACAAAAAATACATTATAGGAAAATTTTGATTGATGGTTGAATTTAATTGACTGAAATAATTTAACGAATTTACATAATATATTTTCATTTAAGG